>NC_041224.1:103880989-104058088 GCF_002837175.3 Physeter macrocephalus | reverse complement strand
ATGTGGGATCTTCCCGGACCGGGGCACGAACCCGCGTCCCCTGCATCAGCAGGCGGATTCTTAACCACTGCGCCACCAGGGAAGCCCCTGGCCTTTGCTTTTTAAAAATTTTTTTAAAATTGAAGTATAGTTGATTTACAATGTTGTGTTAGTTTCTGGTATAGGCTTTTGCTTTTTTGACTCTTCGTGAGAAACGAGGAAGTGAATGAAGTACGTTGAGCCTGTGGGGAGTGCTTCCTTCTCCCCACACTTGCCCTGCCTTGCTTCATAATGCTGTGTGTTTTGTACAGTCGTATACCATTGGGTGAGTAATAGGTTTTTTACCCATAAAGTAAGAGTATAGGACTAGGTAGTCTACATTTCCTTCTGAAGTTCAATTACTTCTGGCCTGGGAAGAGTGGGCCCGTGTGTCTGCCTCAACTCATCCCAGAAGTCTTTGAGGTCCCCTGGTCCCACATTACCTGCAGCAGTGCTGGGCAATGAGTCATAATATGATGAATAGTTGCTGAGCAGTATGACTGGACGTTGCTAGAAATTTCTTCATGACTCAAGGTATTTCAGTAGAAAGCTGTTTTAGAGGTAGCATTAGGAGAGCCAAAGAGTTCTTAACTTTATGGCGCCATCAAACACAATCCAGAGGAGTGAGCTTGCTCATCATAATGTCATTTAAAAAGTCACCCTTGAATCAATTTAAACGAGCACGTGTACTCTGAATTTGCCACAACTCTTCCCCACGTTCCCTGCTGTCTTGCTGATGTTGATTGCCAGGCCCTGTAGACATCCACGTTGGTGACCCCTGGTATAGAGCTTGGAGAGGCTAAGTAAGAAAGTCCTCATCCTCTTTTCTCCATGGTTTCATGCGTACCAAGCAAACATCCTTTGAGCTTTTAGACCTTTGTGGGCTTTTACATTTCTTTTCTCTTCCTTTTTCCTTCCTTCCTTATTCCCCTTCTTTCTTCCTCCTGTCCTTCCCTGAAAGGGCTATTGATGGAATAGAGAGGGCAGCTGTGTTGGAAGGGTGAGCAAGAGATAGCTCTTCGTGCAAAAACTTGGGTATGGTTGGTGTCCTACTACATTTTTAGGAAGCAATAGGGAGAAACTTTGTTTGATTTTCAGAGTTTAAATGCTGAGTACCCTTTGCTTTCTGACTTAATTGGAGATGGTTATGACCATAATTGTTGAATATGAAGTACAAACTGCCAGGCACTCTACTTGGTGCTTTATATACATAATTTCTAATCAAGTGAGGCTCAGAAGTTAAGTGCTGTCCTGCGTTTTCATAGCTGGCTAGTGGAATGGCAAGATCTCCTAACCAGGTCTGTCTGGTTTCTAAATCTACTCTGTTTCCACTGTCCACTTGTCAACTGATTTGACACACTTTCTCTAGTATAATGGTTTTGTAACTTTTCATTTCCCCTCTTCCCCTCATCCTGTGGCAAAGACTTCTGCAGATCATCCCTTATTTTTATCCTGTACAAGCTCTTTATGTGGTAAAAAACAAAAAAATGGAGACATTTATGTGATGTTTATACAGAAAGAAAAAAGAGCAACAGAGACCTCTTATTTTGCTGGGTTCAGAAATGACGAGCTGTTCTTCCTACCTGAGTATAGAAGAAAAGAGCACCTAGAACGGCATTTCTCGTAGCTGGTCCTGAGCCCAGCTTGAGGAAGAGCCTCTAGTATTTGTCACCATAATCTTGATATTTGTCTGTATTCATCTGAAAGATTTGAAACCTGAATCTCAGAGAAATCAATTTCTGAGACCATAAATTAAGTAAGAAAATACAGTGGCAAAACTTCTCTGCATCTTGCCAGCTACTCACTATGTTGATTTCTGCAATTTGAATATAGGAGTTCCTCAGCTGTTCTCATACCTATCTTCCCCAACAGAGCTCCAGCATTACTGACTCCTTAAGCAGATGGGTGATGTGGCTCTTCCCTGTGCTGTCACCTATTTGTAGGATGTGCCCACATGTGATAAATGGGCACCTGTGCTTCTTCTAACAAGTCCAGCCTCATGTGGGCTTTGGAATCTAGAGTGTGAATTTATGATGTCTGTGTGTGTGTGTGTGTGTGTGTGTGTGTGTGTGTGTGTGCGCGTGCTTTGATCATTTCACCGCAGCTGCTTCTATTGAAGGAGTGATAATAGCTGATATTTAGTGAGCACTTACAATGTTCCAGTCTTTTTGTAGGAGGATTAAATGAGTTATGACACCAACCCTGTGAAGTGGCACTCATCCTCTACACTGAGCCTCTGAAAGTTCTTCCACCTTGAAGGTCCTTGCCTAGAGAGGATTTGTACCATGACCTTGGTTCTGGACTGACCCTTGCCTTTGATCTCTCCTTGGGTAGAATATCAGGCCTTAAGAACGATGGACCTTAGCAGCAGAAATTGCTGAAAAATAAACCCACGTAATGAAGTCAACTAACCATTCATTGGATGAAATGTAACACAACTCTAGGCAGGACAGATGAGTAGAAACACAGGTGTGGATTCTTCCTTGGGTTGAATCCTATCTCCATTACCAACTAGATGCGTGGTCTTAAATGATCTAAACCTTTCGGAGCTTCAGTTTCTCATCTGAAACCGTGGTCATGGTGACATTGTAACTTGGTTGATATGGTGCTGATTGCAACTGTTGTGATAGCTAAGTATGGGACTGGAGGTACAATGGCAGTGGTAGATGACTGATAAATAACTATTTATTTGTTCTGAGGATGTTCAGTTCACTTTAAGCCAGTGGCTGTTGATGTGTATTCTTTGGCAGTAACGTTTACTCAATATAAACCATGCACCTATATATATATATAAAAAAATAAATTCTCTGATTCATGTTATACCTAATGTTCCAAAGAGCATTGCTTTTAATATTTTTGTGATATAAGTGTGATGCTCTCTTTTCCATTACTGCCTGTTAAAGGAAATATTGCTGCTGCCATGATTTTATGAAAGAAATATCTGAATATGTGAAAGCACCCCAAGAGTTAGGGCCCCTCAAGTCTCTACTATAAGGTATTGCATTTCAAAATTGTTGTTGCTCTAAAGATAAACTCCTTAAAATACAATTATATATATATAACTATGCTTTTTATGGTTTATCTTTTTTATAATAAATACTCATTGAGCACCTGTCAAATATGAAATGTGCTAGAGATAAAACATCACTTAAGGGGACTTCCCTGGTGGCGCAGTGGTTAAGAATCCGCCTGCCAATTCAGGGGACACGGGTTCGAGCCCTGGTCCGGGAAGATCCCACATGCCGCGGAGCAGCTAAGCCCGTGCGCCACAACTACTGAGCGTGCGCTCTAGAGCCCACGTGCCACAACTACTGAAGCCCGCTCGCCTAGAGCCCGTGCTACGCAACAAGAGAAGCCGCCGTAATGAGAAGCCCGCGCACCGCAACGAAGAGTAGCTCCCGCTCACCGCAACTAGAGAAAGCCCGCGTGCAGCAATGAAGACCCAACACAGCCATAAATAAATAAATAAGTAAATTTATTTAAAAAAACAAACCATCACTTAATAATAGCAGCTAACACTTATTGCATATTACCATATGCCAGATATTCTACTTAGCACATACCCTGGATTATTTTGTTTAATCCCCACATGGATTATGTTCTCAGAGGATTTACTGTTTAGTTAAAAGAACAGAATGTACAATAAAGGCTGAATAACAGGCAGCGTAAACTAAGTCCCTCATATTACCCAGAGGCTAATGAAGGGAAAGACTATATGCAGTTGTTAGCATTTTAAAATTATCTCCTTTCAATGGAATTTGCAAATTTCCAATCTTAGATCTCAGCTAAGAGAATTCTCAAGTCTCAGATGTTCTGATGGCCTTAAATGAGTGGCAATTTCTTTAATTATTTATGAGTGGCAATTATAAAGCATGCATTCTTCTTACCACATACTATAGAGTTAGTTTATAGAGTGATTTCCCTCCCCTGCCCACCCTGTTTCCTGAACATGGTAACTTCACATCTTGGACCTTGGTCAGTTGTGCTATTAAACACTAAACCTTTGGGGGTTCCTGCAAAAAAAAAAAAAAAAAAAAAAAAAAAAAAGCTGCTGTAGGTGTCTCTGTAATACAGTTCTGCTTATTTTCTTTTAACACTCTGTGTGCAGTGACCCCTACCTGTTGAAAATAGATATGATATGCATAATTTAAAGTATTAATTGAGAAAGGTATTGCATAGATAGGTGGACCTGTGTGATCGGTTATCTGTGTATTACAATTATTTTGGAAGCCATCCCCCAGTCTCACCACTGGAGGTCACCTTAACTCTTTTTCTCTTAATAAAGCTCCAAGTTTTCTATTGATGATTAAAGGAGCTTTCCAGTTTAGAGCTTTGCCTTAAACACATGAAAAAGAAAATCGCTCTTAGTTTTTTTTCACAGAACAGCATACACAAATATGTATGGACAGTTCTATACTCATAGGCGTAATGCTTAATGTAATAACAGAAGCTGTATGTGTTGTGTTTATGGCCATAAATATCCATGCACATTCTATATGACAGGAGACAAAGAGCCACCAAAAAAGCAATGCCTTTTGAAATTGAGCATCTGTGTTTCCTCTAAGAATGGACTCATCGAAAAGAAATTAGAGGTCTGTCTATTATTCGTTCATTCACTATATGTTAAACTGCTGACTAGGTGTCAGGCACTGTGCTAGGTGCTGGAGGGAACAGGACATGATCCCTACTTTCTTGTAGGGAGCCTATAGTCCAGTCAGAGACAGATTTTGATAAAATAATCAGCTAATATGATGAATGCGGTGAGGAAAATTACAGAACAAGGTGCTATGGATAGACTATAATTTAGATTTGAGGGGTCAGGGAAGTGACCCCTCACTTTTAGGAAGTGACATTTCAGCAGAGACACAAAGGGTGAACAGGAGTGTGGTTGGTTTGAGGACTGTGGAGAGGCCGTTGTGCCCAGAGGGCAGTGAGTGACAAATAGGAGAGAGTTTGGGGGAGAAGCTCTGGGGTAGGATCTTTCAAAGTTTTTAAACCGCATCCTGGACTAAGAAATAAATTTTACATCAAAACTCAGATTACATGTTTGTGTGTGTGTGAAATAAGGGTTCTGTTAAGCAGAAGTTATTTCATGTGATGTGTTCTGGTATATTGAACTCTCTTATTTTAAAAATGCTGGCGATAAGGCATAAATTGATTCGTTATCCCACTCATGGATCACAGACCACAGTTTGTAAACCATGGCTGTGGAGGGGAACAAGAGGCCAGATTCTGGAAGGGTCTTGTTGGTCTTCTTAAGGCTTTCCGATTTCATCCTCAGAACAGTGGGAATCTACTGACTAAGTCTGAGCAGAGAGGTGTGTGACATGAATAGGATAGATTTGTGTTTTCAAAAGACCCCCCTGGCTGCTGTTGCACGGGATAAATAGTAGGGGAGCCGAGTGGAAGTGGACAGGACAGTTGGGAAGCATGGCCATCTTGCGGGTAGGAGGTGATACTGGCTTTGACTAAGGCAGGGGCGTGGGTGGGAGAATTCACACTCTCTGACAAAGAGCACTGACTTTCTCCCAGTGCTGATGGTTGCTTCTGCTGAAACTGGAACTACTAAAACTACCACTGTTGCTTCTCTGTTTTGCACAGCTTGATTTTTTTTCTTGGGCACCTAGACCACTACTTGAACATAATAAGTACACAAGAAATATTTGTTGAATGAATTAATTGATAGGGAGGAAGAAGGTGCTGACCCTATACTACCCTTTTGAGTGTGAAATGAGAAAGCTCTTTCTTGGTATCTGCATACCCTGCTCTCATCATAACTGAATATATATACACACCACCAGGACAATTACTTTTCTTGACAAGTAGGTGACAATTTCTTATACGGTCTTTGGAAGCTGTTAGTGGGTATGTACATAATATAGTTCTGTTTCTTAACACTACATATGGCGTGACCCCTTTCTGTTGCAAATAGATGTAATACACATAATTTAAAGTTTTCTCACAAAATTGAGAAAACAGAATAAAGTGGGGTTTTTATTCAAATTTGGATGGGGTTTATAAGTTGAATCTTATGAAATTGTTGATATTTGACCTATTTTGACTCTAAAGCAGCAATTTCATATGGCTTAATCCAGTATATTAGCACCAAAAGGCAAGGCAGTGAACATGTGCTGGAATTACCTTCCTCCGTATGGACCATATCCTGAGATGCTCATTGGGGTCAGGCAGGGATTGAGAGACTACAACTGAGAATGACCTGAAGCATTGCCCAAAGGATAGTGACCTGTATATTCTACGGTAACCTTTTTAAGTTAGACCTTATTGTTGAGACCTCTCATGACTCTTGTGTCCCTTGTCAATTACAGAATAATCTAGGTGAGCAATTTCCCGGCCTTCAGGCAATCCATGAATAAAAAATTACTGACAACTGTTTATCCAACTTTAATTAGTATTTCCTGGTCTAGTGAACAGGCTAAATATTTCATGGTTCTTCCTAAGTGAGCCCAAACTGTTTTATGTTTACCCCATAAAAAATGAATAATGCTGCCCCACTATTGATCATGTTGGCCTCTGTAATACAGGTCTTTATGAAATTATTTGTATTTTGGTTTCCTCAGAGACCTTCCATAGTAAAACTTTCACTTCTAAAATTAGAAGTTACAGGAATATTATATTGTGGTACAGACACATACAAAGGCAAATAATTAGAACATTAGCAAAGGAAATGAATTAAACCTCTGCATTATATTGATTGCATGTCTCTTTGTTAAACAAATGTTTTGTTGAATCTTTACTTCTCCCACAGGTCCCGGTTGTTTTTAGGTAAATGAAATTTGAAAACTGAGATATGGTCTGCTGTTCCATAAGTAACCTGGAGGGTCTTTTGATTTTTTAAAAATTAATTTTCAGTTAGTCCTGCTGGAAATTTATGGATGCTAAGTCTGATCCTATTTTTCCTGCTTCATACTTACAGTTCTCAACCACATCATCTCCTAACCCTTTTAAGTAGTGAAAATCTGTAATTATTTTCATGCAAAAAAAGGGTTTTCCTTTTTGATATTCTCAGCGCATAAAATAACATTGATTCCAGAGTTGATGAATATAGTACAGCATCATTATTTTTTCTGTGGAATTCCCACATTCTAGAGTAGCGGCTCAATCTTGAGGCTTGATTGCCAAAATCAAATGGAAAGTCCTTTGCTTTTGCTATAAAACAATGGTGGATGGGCTTAAAACCGAGGAGGGGAGAAAACAAGATTGCATTACAAATCTGGCAACATCGGCCACACTAGTAAAATCAAATCCAATGTTGTTTTATGACTAAATTTATGTGAGCGCCCAGGATCAAAGGGCTCAAATCTCACTGGACTACAAGGTCCATAGTTCATGGCAAAAACTCATCAAAAAGAACATTTTAGTCGTTTAGGCTTTTCATTTTAATCAGCCACAGTCATAAAAGAGCCTTTAGGTGTCCAAAAACATTTTGCAAGATCAAGAGGTTGTTTTCTCAGTCGTAGAAGCAGCTTTCTTATTGGATCCATATAATGCCTGTGGCCTTAGCGTGTCAAAGGGCCACTGCCTCCGCATTGTTTGCCCTTGTGGGATGGTTTCTTTCGGTTCTTCTAACTGTGTATTATGTGACAATAAATTATGGTGTCTGACGGAAGGACCATAAAATTTTCACACAATCTATCAAGCTATTTCAGCCATTTAAAGTTTGGCCTCTGACAGCAAGCCAGGTACTTTGTAATGTTTAGACAGAAACAGAGTCTACTGCCGGCATCTTGACAAGTGTCTAGAGACGGCTCTGCACGGGAGAAAGAACACGAGGCTTGAGAGTGGGACCCAGCCTTAAGTCACAGCCCGGCTACTTTGTACAACTGTGACTTTGGACCACCCGTAAAATGGGGATCCTGCCTTCACCACAGCGATGCTCTGATTCTATAGGGGAATATTTGTGGAGCTGCTCTCCCGCAGTAAGAACAGATATGCGCTAGGCATCGACTGTATGGGGAACCAGCCTGAGCAGCGCTGCGTTTTCAGCAGGAGACCTGAGTAGGTACAGGGGAGAGCCTGGCTGGAGAGCAGCAAAGGGACGAGAAAATGTTCCCGAGAATGTGGAAGAGGGTGAAATCAGGGACCCAACAGGTTGAATTAGCTCTGGGGGAAAAGGGGGGCACTTCTTTTAAGATAAGAAGAACATAGAGAATGAGTGCCTTTGTGTCTAGGTTATTAATGCCCTTATTTCTTTGCCTCTTTTTTTTTTTTTTTTTTTTTTTTTTTTTTTTTTACTTTGGCCGCTGTACATAGGAAAAGAAATAGAGACACCTGATATTTTCCTACCCAGGCTCTTCGATGTCACCCTCTACCACCTCTTCTGCTCTTTCTCTCATTCGTTGTTCCCTTTTTGGCAGGTGCCTTCCCCTATCTGTAATAGTATATTCAGCTCTTCTCTACTTTAAAATCCCTTCACTTGACTCCTGCTTCTTGGAGTTTCCACCGTTCTCTCAATGGCAAAGTTCTCAAACGTTAGTAACATGTTGCAGATTCTCCTACCACTTGCCTTCTGCTACCTGTACTGAAGCAGCTGAGACCACAGATAAGTAATCATCAAGTGCTGCTGGTCCGCTCTGGGTCTCCACTGGCCTTGATTGTAGAATGTCAGTGCTGAAATGCTTAATCTCTTCCCCCAGCATCTAAGACGCTGAATTCTCCATTATTCCTCCTCCTCTGAGTGTTTCTTCATCTCCTTTGCTGCCCCCTCAGCCCTGCCTCTGCAGCACCCTCAAATGTGACTCTCCAAAAGGTGGCCATGAGTTACCTGGCTTCCTGTATGTTGTGTTTAGAGATTTCATTTATTGCTCCAAGTCTGTATCTATGTAAAGGCTTTTCACACCTATTTATTCGGATTCAAATGTTTTCCTGAGTTCCAGCTCCAGGAAAGTTCTAGTTTTTGCTGGAAAACCTAGACTGCGAAATGTCTTTAATATCTCACATTTAAAATTTCCAAAGCCTCAGCGTCAAAAATGCAAAGAACCCCAGGGTTGAAAGGACTCGTCGCCTTGTCTCCTTCTGACCTCCCCCTACACAATGTAAACACAACACAAAACAGTCTTTTCGTAGCTGCCCTAATTAAAGGATCCGCTGTCCTCAGAGTCTGGACTAGAAATCTCAGATGCATCTTTGGCAACTCCTGCACCCTCAGCTTTTGCATGTAGTTGATTTTGCCAAATGATGCTAATTTTAGCTCCATGGTCCCTTATGTACACTCATGCCTTGGCACCCTGCCATTGTCATCCTAATTCATCACATCTTTCCTATATTCAGGCTGTGTTATAAATTGCTTAAAGACTGTTCCTCTCTCTTACACACCTTTAATAGCCTACTATTATTGTCAGTCAGGTTGAGTTCAAGTCCTTGGTGTGGTATTTAAGACTTTCTAAAATCAGATTCAAACATACAACTTTAGTCTTCTCTTCTACTTTTTCCCAATACTTTCCCATCACTCTGCCTTTTTCTTTTGCTTCAATTGCTCACAATCTGCCCCTCTGCCTTGCCATTCCTTTATGGCCCAGCAAGTGTTCCCTATTATACATGAAACCATCTCTGACTTCCCAAGGCTTCCTCCTCTGAAACCTTAGGGTCTTTATCCCTGACTTAGGCCATTATCAGACTCTCCTATTATAATCATGAAAGCCCCTTCCTTCCAACCCCCAGTGCCAAAGCACGTGATAGACATAAACCTTCGACGAATAGCAAACAGTTGAATCTTCCATCACAGTGATGCGTGCATTAGTGCATGAATTAACCACTGGTTGGTTTTCTCTTTTTCTTTCTCTGTAGTGGAAACTGGGTTTAAATGAAGGGGATTATACAGGTAGTATTTTTCAAATTCAGAGATGTAGGAGAACTATAGTTGGAAAACTATGTTCCCGGGAGGTTTTTTTAAGCCAGTTTTGAAAGTTTATGACTCTCTACTGGGAGAATGGTGTTTATTTCTCATTGTCTTAAATGAACATTTATCCGACTTTGTATGTCTAGACAGGTTATGGTGATTGATCGTTTGTAATAGTTTAAGTGAAAGCAACGTGGACTCATTTGAGTTTTTGGTAATTTGTAAACCCTTTCCTTTTATGGATGAGACTGAAAGGCTGAAAGAGTTGATCTTTGAATCAAGCTTAATGCTTCTCATCCTTTTCTTTCCTAATGCCCTTAAGGGAAGCAACATGCTCCCAACAGGACAGGGTTCCTTATAGCCAAGGCAGCTGACCACCCATTGAGACTGACCTTCTGGTTACTACTTATTAGCAATAATAGAGCCCAAGCCCATGAAGGCAGCTGATAGATGTACCTTGGCTGGAAGTCAGGTCTTTTCCCAGTCCAATGCTCTATCACTTAAGCCATACAGAGATTGCTCTGCTGAAGGCAGAGAAAGTGTTCATTGCAATTTAAGAGATGGGCAGAAAAACCCTCATGTATTCCATAATGGTGTGTGGTATCGAGCATATGCTACCTGAGATTTAACATAGCTTGTTTAAAACCAACATCTTCAGGCACATGAACAAAGTTAAACATGGTTCTTTTAGGAATGTACAGATCAGTTGGAGGAAAGTAAGGCCACCTCTTCCAAATATTTAATTAAATTTCAACTTTTTTAAGTTGTTGCTTTTTAAGGTCAGAAGGTTATCTAATACTTTTTTCTCCTGTGCTCATTCTTTATCTCTGCAAGATTAAGAATTGCATTCAGGATTTATGAATAGGAGCCTGAGAGAGTATTTTATTATTCTCAGATGAGACTTTCTAGGTTTGTGAGCTATGGATCAGTGTGTGCAGGTGGACTCTGTTCTATTATAACCTAGACCCAAACATTGGACTCCTACAGCATCACTCACTCCTTGCTCAGTAGCAGCCTGATTACCAAAATAATAATAATAATGATGATAATAATAAAGGTAGAGACACAGAGGCTGCCAGCTGTCAGAAATACCTCTTGGAGTGATTTTACATTTTACCCCTAAACCCTGCAACCAAGCACCACCCATACCAAAGGACTTTTAAAAACACCATTACTGTGACTGGAAACTGTAAGTGTTGCTAGAGGATTTGGCATGGCTAACAACCCCCCGCCACCCATCAGCTTTTAAAACCAATCACACACAGAAATAAAGTTAAATATTTCCTTCTTTATGAGCCCCAATGTTTTAGTACTGGACTGTTAACTGTTTTCCTTATAGGTACATCATATTTGGATTTAATTCTGCTTTTAATCTTACCTGTGCTGTGTTGATAGGAAAATCTGAAAAACACATGAGAGAAAAAATACAAAAAAAGAAAATGATTCGAAAGAAAATAGGCTTTTGCTTTTACATTTGGCAAGCTGAGATTGGGGTATGTTTAACAAAGTAAATTTGGACCAAGAAAAATGATCTTCGCGTCAATCTCTATAAAAATCAAAATTCCTTCCTTTCAAACACCTCAGACATTCTAATCCATTTCATATGTGTATTAATATTGTGTTCAAGGACATGCAATCAGAAAGCCTTCTACTGCACTGAAGTGCAGTGAGGGAAAGGTGATGGTCCAACACTGAGATGCCTAGTAATCTAAATATTTAGAATGTGAGTAGTTTGTAATTATTTAGAATGGATGACTGGCGTAGATACTTGAGCCAGTTCATTTTTTTTCATGAAGGGTGCATGGCACAAAATTGGCATGTGTAAGCTCTTGTAGCAGATAGATTCCATGAGACAGCAGCATGTTCATGGTATGAAACACTGCAGCAGTCATGTGGTCGGATACAGACGTTATATAGCTGGCCCTGTATCATCATTAACCTTCATATTTAGTATTTAACTTTGGAGTGACTTGTGTAGAAATTATGTATGCGTTTTTTAGGTAATAGTGCCCCTGTCTTTTCACACATTTAATATGGACAGCTATAACATTTAAAATAGAAAAATTCTTAGAGAAAATTACAGCCATCTTAAACCTGAGTCAAACTAAATTCGAAGTGACATTTAAACTTTGCATGGAGGAGTTAAACATTTATTTTGAAAACGATTCATGAATTACATTCCATGTTTGATCAGCTAGGAAATAAGACTACTGATTTAAAGTTACATCTTCCAATTACTGGAAAAAACTGAAAATGTAATTCTTGTAACAATTATCCTTTCAAAAAGCGCAAATTACAGAGATGAGTATCAGTCAAAAGTAATATAGTTTAATCTAAGGGGGAGAATGCAGGAAGAAAACAAGAATGTGGTTTGTCTGTATTCCAGGAGAAAAGAATCAAGTCAAAATGAGATCTGATCCTTTCCAAGTTATTTTGTGTGCATCATACTTGAGTGTAATTTCACATGCATCTTGACGTTCCAAGTATCATTAAACATCTAGTAATCAGAACAAATGTTCTGCCAAATTCCATTTATTATCTTAACTGTTTAAGGCTTTGAGTGCTCCAGATTTCTAAATATATAATTAAAATCCATATTAAAAAAATAAACCTAGATGGGGGATTTACATTTTTCTTAATTCGTGTTTACACGAAGAAGAGATCTGTTTTTAAATATTACATCAGATCTTTGTGAGCTCAAATAAATCAGTGCGATACTTTGCCAAAGCTTTCCAAAAATGATGGGTATTGATGCCCTGTGGTCAGGAAACCTCCTGTGTGGAGTTTTAGAATTCTCTATTTACTCAAAAGGACCATTATTTTGGGTCTCTCTGCTCTCAAGGTTATGAGCTTAGGTGCTGCGGATGAACTTTATCACTCACACGGCTGTTAGCCCATCTACATCCTCAACTGCACATATTCCAAATGACGAAAGCACAGCTCTAGAAATGTCTGCCTCTTTCTAGATAGATCTGTGACTGGAGATGTTCTGCAAGCCTGACTGCTTATACAGTCAATCCTTAGTAACTGAGGGATTGGTTCCAGGACCCCCTGAAAATACCAAAATCCGCAGATGCTCAAGTCCCTTGTAGAAAATGGGATAGTACACTCAGCCCTCCATATCCATGAGCAGATACAGAGGGCTGAATATAGACAGAAACTCAAAAAAAAAAAAAAAAGAAAAAAGAAAAGCCTAGCCATTATAAAGAATAAACTGGTCACCCACATTATTATGGATGCTATTTCAAGGTTCTTTTTGTTGATCAAGGGATTTCTATGGACCCTGTTCCAACCATTTTGGTGTGTGTCCCAGTGAAGGAAGATTAGAAAATAACTCATAACACTTGGATACACATGGGATAAAACATGTCTGTGGGTTCGTCAATTATTTCGAAATGGAGATTTGTTTGGAACTATAAAGATCCTTACCAGTAATAGTATGGGTATTCACAATGATAGCATTATGAATGCCTTTGGTGTCGAATGTTTGTTTTGACTCATTTGGGGTCACTTTGTTTGTCAGCTCTCATCTAGGCCCTGTGTGTATTATATGATAACAGTCTGGAGGTCCACTGAATGAAACAAACTTACCGGGTTTGAACGGAGATGGACCTGTAATGTCAGACTTATGAGTGCTAGAATTTCATGAGGTTTGTTGGAAAGTACGTGGTCTCCATCAGCTGTGCCCTTATCAGCTAGGACATTGCTGAGGGGTAATAGCAATAATTATACAAATCAGAGAGTTTTTCATCATATACGTAACAGGCTCTGCCTAGGTACTACTCAATAGTTCCTCCGCCTTGTCTCCCTTTTGCTCACTGAATGTAACTGTCATAGGCACAATGGCTTTAGGGACTTCTAAGAGTCAGGGATCCTGAAAAAGTCATTCATTCATTCACTCAACAGCTATCTGAGTGCCACAGGCCAGGCAGTACTCATGGTTCTAGGAGTGCACTGGTGAACAGGAGAGACAAAACCACGAGTCCTCATAAAATTGACACATTTAGAAGATGGAAGAGGGAGAGAAGGTAGCATGGTAGGCATAATCATCGCAAAGGTAGAAAGAGGACCAGGGGGCTGTATCGTCAGAGAAAGCAAGAGAGGCCATTTTTAAGTTCAGCTGGAGAGTCACAAAGGAAGAACGAGGACAAATCCACTGAACTGGGTAACCTAGGAAGCCATTAGTGATTTTTGTGAGCATTTTCAGTAAAATGGTGGCAACATAAACCAGGTTTTTGACAAATTACACAAAGGGTATGATAAAGATGTAAAGATAGTAGGTAGCTGCAAATGTTTTAGAACATTGTTTGTCAGTGAACACAAAAGGAGATTTTTTTCTTGAGGAGGGGGCGGACTTAAGGCAATTATTCTGATTTTTGTTGGAGGGATTGGGTAGATGTGAAAACAAAGGAGTACTTGAGCACTTTTCAGGTAGGGGTAAAAAGGCAAAAGAGGTCCCTATCAATGAATATGTTAAAAAAAATTGAGAAAAATCTTGGCATAAATATCAGTGTATCTTGTATTAATACATAAGTGATAGCCTAATTTTTGTTGTATGGTACAATACTAGTTTATTTTGATGTTTATTCTCATGGTATATGGATCCCACTTAATGCAGTTTATTAAGAAGAAAGGTTGACTTTTATTTAACCACATCATGTACACTCTGTTCTCTAAGGCCAACGTCTAAAGGTACATATAAACTTATACACGGGGAGACGTATGGGTTATGTTAGTAGTTTCCAGCTGACAGTGCGCTGTAAACCCAACTAGTTGCTGTTAGTTCTATCTAATGTTATATAAACTGTAATGTTTTTTAGTCAGAATATTTCTTAATTTGTTCTGAACACATTATTCTGAGTTTCTTTCACTTCCTGAGAAAAATATATTAGGAAGCAAGACAGGTAATGTCATCCTCATTTTACAGAATAGGAACCTGAAGGGTGATCTTCAGCTTACAAACATTGATGGAATAATAGGCCTCCTGTGTCTTGGAGACCCAGTAAGTATAGGAGGAAACTGTTCTAATTGCACTGAGGAACAGACTCTCTTTTTGATAGGTGGTATCTCTGCAACTAAAGAAGAAAAGAGATCAATCTATTGCTTAAAAGAAAATGAAAATCCAAGGCAACACTTTTAAGCCAAAACTCTGATCCTTGCTTTGGAGACTGCCTCATGAAAAACACTCATGAAGAAAACTCTTCATGTTGGCCTGGGAATAGAAGATGCTAAGTCCTTTTTCCTTACAGAAGTAAAAAATTTAGAACCCTCTTCCCTGGGAAGTGCTTATTAATGAACTACAATGAGAAAATCAGACTCTTATGTAAGTAAGTAATGGGATAGAAGGTAGACCAGGAGAAAGGGGCAGAAACGAGACATCACCGTGTTCAAGGCACCATAACATCCTACCTAATGCTGTAAACTTTCAGTCATTTACTCTCCCCTGGCCGCGTTCTCACACAGCTGCAAGGTTAGCATGCTGCTGAACGTGGCCGTGCCATCTTGGATGACCACCACTCACCCCATCCCATCGCCTGACCTAGGGAGAGAAAGCTCTAGAAATTGGGCCACAGAGGTGAAAATTGTATAACATCGATGAGAAAAGTTAGGCTTTTATCTTGGGGAATTTGGACGTATGTGTCTTGTTAAGACATAGGCACCTCTTTGGGCGTTTCAGGGACTCATTTCACTCTACTGTCTGTTGACATGTGTTTTCTCAA
Source organism: Physeter macrocephalus (assembly GCF_002837175.3). Taxonomy (NCBI): domain Eukaryota; kingdom Metazoa; phylum Chordata; class Mammalia; order Artiodactyla; family Physeteridae; genus Physeter; species Physeter macrocephalus. Next base: position 104,042,494 of record NC_041224.1, on the reverse strand, counting down.
AAGAGAAACATTTTGTTACAAACAAAATCTTGCTTGGAAGTCCAACTGATAAGTGACATTTTATTTATAATGTATTTATTTTGCAGTTTTAAATTTGTAGAAATGTGTGCATATGACTTATGTCAATCTTCAAGATGCTTTTTTTCATTGAGATAGAATTTTACATGCAATAAAAATCACTCTTTAGTGTATGAGTTTTGACAAACGCATGCAGTCACATAACCAAATCACAATCAAGACATAGAACGTTCCCATCACCATAGAAAATGTCCCTGTGTCCTTTGGAAGACAATTCCTCTCTTTTTAAAATTAATTAATTAATTTTAAAATTTTATTTATTTATTTATTTATATTTGGCTTGCGTTGGGTCTTCGTGGCTGCGTGCGAGCTTTCTCTAGTTGCAGCGAGCGGGGGCTTCTCATTGCAGTGGCTTCTCTTGTTGCGGAGCACGGGCTCTAGGCACGTGGGCTTCAGTAGTTGTGGCACACGGGCTCTAGAGCACAGGCTCAGTAGTTGTGGCGCACGGGCTTAGTTGCTCCGCGGCATGTGAGATCTTCCCGGACCAGGGCTCGAACCTGTGTCCCCTGCACTGACAGGCGGATTCTTAACCACTGCGCCACCAGGGAAGTCTGACAATTCCTTTCTTGAACTCAGAATCCTGGCATCCACTGATGCTTTTTCTGCCCCTATAGCTTTGACTTTCCCAGAGTGTCATATAAAGGGAATCATACAGTATGTAACCTTTTGAGTCCAGCTTCTTGCACGTAACGTAATACATTTGAGATTCATCCATGTTGTTGCATCTACCAGTGGTCCATTCCCTTTGTTTCTGATTAGAATTCCACTTTGTGCACATGCCACAGTTTGTTGATCCTTTTAGCAGTTGAAGAATATTTGGGTGGCTTTCAATTTGGGGCCATGTATTATTAGTCAGCGTTCTCCACAGGAATTGAACTAATAGGGTGTATATATATAGAAAGAAATTTATTATAAGGAATGGCTCACACAGGTATGGAGCCTGACAAGTCTCAAGATCTGCAGTGTGAGTCGGTGGGCTTGAGACCCAGGAAGAGCCAATGCTGATGTTTCAGTCCCAAGGCAGGAAAAAGCCAATTCCTGAGTTCAAAGGCGTTTAGGCAAGAGGAATTTTTTCTTAGGAGGAGAGTCAGCCTTTTTGTTCTTTTCAGGTCTTTAACTGATTGGATAAAACCTACCTGCATTATTAGGGAGAACAAATCTGCTTTACTCAGGCTACTGATTCAGTTGTTAATCTCATTGAAAAACACCCTCACAGAGACACCTAGAATAATATTTGGCCAAATATCTGAGCACCCCACGGCCCAGTAAAATTAACCATCACAGTTGATTAAAAATAAGCCTGCTAAAAAATTAGCATATGGATTTTCATGTTAACGTATGTTTTTATTTCACTTGGGTAAATACTTAGCAGTGAGATTGCTGGGTCATATGACAAGTGTATGTCTAACTTTCTAAGAAACAGCCAAACTGTTTTCCAGAGTAGCTGTACCATTGTACATTCCCATTTGCAAACTGAGAGTTCCAGTTCCTCCACATCCTCCCCAGCACTTGGCGTTGTCAGATGGGTCAGTTTTCCTCTCCCTCTCTCCCTTCCTTCCTCCCTCTCTCCCTTCCAATAAGTATGAAGTGGTATCTCATTGAGGTTTAACTTGGATTTCTCTAATGACTAATCATGTTGAGCATCTTTTTATGTGCTTATGTGTTATCCAGGTATCTTCTTTCATGAACTGTCCATTCAAATCTTCTACCCATTTTGGAAGGGGGAGGTTGTTTTCTTATTTTCATTTTAATGGAGTTCTATGTTCTGGGTACAAGTGTTTTGTCAGATGCGTAGTTTGCAGATATTTTCCTCAAAAATTTGAACACAAATTTGAATTTAGGGGCTTTCAATGTTGAGTCTTATATTAGCCACAGAATCCAATTACTTTCTAAATTTTATTTTACTAACAGAAAAATCTCAAAAATCACATTTTACAAACTAGTTAAAAATGAAATCAGTTTTTGGAAAAAAAATTTTTCCCTTACTATCCTAGGGCTGTATTCAATTAAAATAATTGTGAAGATTGAAACATGAATTGTAGGAAATTTTTACTTTACAGTTGAATCAGTTAACAGTTAAGAACTGCTGGAATTAGTTTTAATCATAAACATCACTCTGTCAAAAAGCACCAAGTATAAAATTAAATGCTAAAATCATCTGTTACTCTGCCCATTCATGTGCTTGTTATTGAACAATGGACTATTTTGCCAGCGTAGGGTCCTGCACAGAGCAGATTAGCCTGAGCCTTGGCTGTGCACAGTTGAATATGGTTCACATGTGCTGTAGAATATACTTACATGTATATGTACAAACCTGAATTTAAAACAAGAAAGGAAGGGAGGGAGGGAAGGAGGGACGGACAGAGGAAGGAAGGGAGGGAGGAAGGAAGGAAAGAGACCAGTGCAGAGTTACAACTTTCCTGATCAGTGAAACCATTTTCAAAACATCTGAATAGATTCAGAAAGATGTCAGAGAAAACTTTACATTTCAAAGACTTAAAAAACAAAGAAATCCCCAAAATTAAGTGCCTTAGTACTAGGTGTGCTGGTGGTATCCAAATATGTAGGTTTTGGTGTAACCATATGTATTTTTTTTAATTCGTTTTTTATAAGGTTAAACATCCCTTTAAAATAACAAAACTAAGTGTTTGCAGAACTGCTCAAACACCTCCTAACAAAACTAAGTGTGCAGAACTGCTCAAACACCTCCGTGGATCCTTAGAAACCTGGTTAGTAAGCCGCCTGATCTTTTTCTGACCTGTTTGTTTTACAAATGAAGAAAATAGCCAGAGATAAGAAGCAAATTTCAGGTCATACAGAAGTCTTATGCTGAACTAAATCCAGTCATTCTGATAACTATTTTAGTGTTTTTTTCCATTAACTTGACCTAGCCTCTCCAATTGGAGCAGAAAATATTTCTCCTTGGGTCCATTACTTAGAGAAATGAAGATTATACTCAATTTTGTGAGCCCTTTTCTGGCATCTCAACTTATGTCTTGTATAATGAGTATGCCTCTTGGCTGAGGTGAGCAATTTTTGGAAATTTCTAGCTTCCTCCAAAGGAGGCGTCCTAGGCCAGAGTCCAGATCTTAATGAAAAACACGTAAACCTCTTGTTTGTTTTCCCTGTTGATTAGCCTATAATTTAAAACCCATTCAATGGCAGATTTATCAAGTGACTAATCCCTGGGAAGACTAGAAGTGGCTGGGAGAAGGTGATTGTGGCCTAGGCACACATCATCGGTCACTTGTTGAAATATTAAGGTAGGAAGCCAAATACCTCCTTGCTTACTAATGAAAATACATTCAGGGAGGTTAGCTATGAGTGGGCCTGGAGTGGCTCGTTAGTGGATGATGAAAGCAACACAGACAACCGGGGATATCTTTGCCGGACAAATTGGCCTGTATGGTCCTTGGTTTTCTTCAGTCGTCAATGGAAAAGTCATGTCTGAGTAAGAGTATAAAATCCACACTAGCTCAGCTGTCCTGAAAATTAGAAACAACTCACAAATACCTCTTCTCAGCTGGAACATGAGCCTCTCAAAGTATGGATTGTTTCTTTATATGCATTTGCAAGATCAGGTGCATTGTAGATGCTCATTAAAGCTTGTTTGACTATTAGATGGTAGAGAGACCAGAGTCTCATCTCACTTTGATATAAAGAAGACTCGTTCAGTGTCTATCTGGTTCAGACAATGTCCCTATGCAGAGTAAGCCTACAAGTAGGATCTTTGTCACAATCATTCCCCTGAACCTCTTCTTGTGAGCAGAGAGCTTTCTGTTTCATTAGTAAAGATGTGGAGACTATTTTTCTAATCAATAATCCTAGAGTCTTAGACATAAATTTCGCTTTCAACACCTGAAAGAACTCAACAACTAGCCCCCGACACTTGCTCCTATTTGATAATGCTATTTAAATGATCTAATATTTTTTTCATTTCCTACCCCTTATCAATTAAAAAAAGAAAAAGACAAAGTTGGGAATACATGAAGCAAACCTAATTGGGGAATCTGCTTCACAGTTTCCAGAATGATGCTAGTGGACAGATGGGCCTTGGCCATAGGGTGGTGACCCCTCATAGACAGTGAGTGAATTGAGAAAGAAGTAGTAAAGTGATTGCTGGGATTACTTGAAGAACGTCAGTTTGTCACAGTATTAAGGGCCAGGTCTTACCATCTGTTGCTTCTAAGCTCACGTGTACTCTGGAATGGGTCGTACATACCTCACTGGACTAGCTGTAGCTTCAGTAGTGACAATAACAATACAACATAAAATGCCAAGTCCTCTCTCTTAATAGAGAAGGAATTAGTATGTTGGCTCTTTGCCTAAAAGTATGCAGTCTTGGGTTTGCTTATTAGGTTTCAAATTACTTTCTGGAAAAATAAAGCCTGAAAATCATTTCCATAGATATCCCAAGTTATATCCATTCTCTGACTCACACTAAATTTAGTGATATTAATAACTTAGAAATAAAACATTATCAGAATCCTCCATGATTTTATTTCTTCTGTGTCACAAAAGCACTCTGGCTACACTCAGGTTTTGTTTTGTTTCCCAGGTAGGAATCTCAGTACAGGTTTCAAAGATTTATCTCTTTTACTTCCCCACTATTTCCTTGGATGACTGTCCATAATTATATTTGCTTATTTTTGAAGTATATTTCAGAATCCTTGGAGTAAGTATCACATTTCAGAAGTAATGCCCAACTTTATCTGAACTGCATACTGAACCACTGGTGTGTTTTCAGAGTACCTTAATGAGTCTGTTTGACCTGTGTTGATTTGCATTCATAATGAGAGCTAGGACTCTTTCTTTACATGGCTTAGATGATACTATGCTTTGCGTCCTTATGAAGCTTTCATGAGCAGAGCTGTCTGTATTCTAGGAAGTTGAAGAGAAAGAGATATGGTAAAGTCTTGGGTGTGGAAATTATTAGCATTTTAGAACTTTGCTGAAGTGAGGACTGCTTCTGTGCAGTCCCCTGGAATTGTCTTGCTTTCCCCAACCTAAGAATTTAGAATTTGGAAGAGTCCCTGAAAAAGGTTGACTTACTCAAGTTGTACAGCAGATAACCTGAATTTTTAACGGCCCCTGGCAGCACCACTGGGAGAGAATGTTCGTAACAACAAAATGCTGATGGGTGATTTTTGGCACAGTGCTTGGCACCAGCATGATGTCTTTCATCAGTAGGCACTTTTCCACCTTCTTTTCAACAGGCATATTTGTGGGGACCAGACAAGCAAAGTCTCCGTCTATTGCCTGGGCTTCAGGACAATGTGTTCCTGCGATGATATCTCTGAGCAGTGGTAATGTGGAGGATATTAAAAAATAATGAGGATTTTGTAGGGGAAGGGAGCACCAGCCCCTGAGGAGGCTGCAGGAGTTGCCTAGAGCCCAATTCCTAATCAGATTAGGATCACAAATATGGTTCAATCCTACTGCATAGTTTACTGTACTTATGGGAATAGCCTTTAAGCTTATTGTGGAGAGAACACTTATCCAAATATTTTAAATATTTTAAAATAGTTAAAATTTAATAGGATCAACATTAATTTATAGAAATACCCACACTGAATTTTCTAGGTAATAACAACAATGAAATCTCATAGTCCATGTTGTGCTTAGGCCTATCAAAGAGGAAGGAGACCACATGTCTCTGTTTTTACATTTTCTTGGAACTTTGAGTCTAGTTGGGTGGGTAATACAGAGGCACAAGGAAGTCTTAATATTTAAAGCTAAAGAAATAATTCAATTCAATAAGCATTTGTGGATCACTAACTAATAACTAAGCAGTGTGCAGTGTTCTGGAAGTTCAAACATGAATAAGCCATGGTCCCCAACTGCCTGGAGCTTTTAGATTTGCAAAGAAGATAAACATAAATGACTGTAATGCAACGTGAACCTAGAAAGTTCTTTGGCAACAAAGGAAAACTTTTGTCAAGAAGAATCAAGAAAAGTTTAAGCCAGAAGGCTCAATTGCGATGGAGTGAGTTTTCCTTCGGGGCTTTCACTAGGTGAAAATGGAGAGAAAGGGTGTTTTACAGAGAGGAAACAGCATGTGCAAAAACGTAAAGATGTGGGAGTTGATGGGATGTTTGAACCTGTACTGGTGCAACACAGGGAAAGTATAAAGAAGTATCTGGAAAAGTAAGCAGAGGGCAGATTTTGAAGAGCCATGAGTGTCATGAAAAGAATGTAAGCTTCTCTGCTGCATGAAATAACTGTTCTCAATATGGGTAATGAAGGGATATTTCCCTTATAAGGATATATCAGAATTAGCAAGGGGCTTTTTCAAATAACACATGTTCCTTTGGCGATTCTGGAATGACCCAAGTTAAAAGTCATTGCCAAAAAAATTCTACCAATATTGTAGTGCCATACTATCTCAGCTGTGTTTGGAGAAGAATAAAGATTAAGAACAGTTACTGTTGGTTTCAACTCTGGCTACCCATTGGAATCCCTTGGGGAGCTTTAAGGATACCAGTGCAAGGACACCACCATCTCAGACCAATTGAATGATTATCTTTTGAGATGGTCCTGCCTGTCAATATTTTCTACAAAGCTCTGTAGGTGTTTCTGATGGGGAACAGGCTGAGAACCACTACATTAAACAGGTAAAAACAGTGTCAATCAAGGAAAAGGGTGATTGGAACAGAGTGGTTTAATTGCAATTGCTCTCTTAAAGACTGTGAATTTGCATATTGCTTAGAAGGAGATAGATATATCTATCTATTGCAGGTGGGAAAAGGATGTGATTAAAAATGAAAGCAATAGAAGCAATCAAGTTAAAAGTAAAGGGAGATAGATAAAATTTGGATGAAGTCTGGAGATAAAACTTGGGGCAGGCTGGAAAGATGTCAAAACTTTAGACTTGTCTCCTTTCAAATGATATGTTGGGGTGAATGCAGAAAAACAGCAGATTTTTAGCAGGGAGGTTTGGGGAGAGGGAAACTCATAATGTTTCATATGTCCTAAAGAACGTTTATCTAAAAATGATCGGAAGGTTTGTAAATTGTTTTGTATACCGTGTACAAGCACCATGTTCAATGTGAAAGTAAAGGAGACTGAAAAGGAAGTCAGTAGGGTTTAAAAGCATTATGTTCCCTTGATTCAGCCTTATCTGTAATTTCGACTATGAGGGTCTGGGCTTGACATTTCATAAAGATTTCCAGGGTCCTACCTGGGAGTACGTGATTATTCAACAGAAAGTTCTCCTCTCTGTGTTTGATTCATCAAGTCGTTAACAGTCCTTCTAGTTATGGCTCTAGATAAAGGAGGGAAAAAAATATATGATTTCCATGTGCAAAGTAGAAGTGGCACTTAACAGGAAGTGGAGTGTAAAATAGTGTTAAAAAATAACTTTCTTGAAGGCTTGATTCATGATATGTGCAGATTTGAGATGCCTATTTGTAATAGAGCCAGGAACAATTTGCAATAATTGATAGGATATGTGTTACTGAACGCAAGTTAGTGTGTCCGACACACAGTGGTGCGAAACAAGTTTGGAGCAGAGAAAGGTTAATTGCAGGGACATGCAAGGAGATGGGTGGCTCGTGCCCCAAAAACCCCAAACTCTCCAAAGGGTTTCAGCAAAGCACTTTTAAAGGCAAGATGAGGGAGGGGCATGATTAGTTGTTGCAGACTCCTTGGTGTCGGAATCCTTTGTTCTTGCAGCTGTCCATGTAGGTCAGGTCATGATGTTCCTGTAAACCTCCAACAGACAAATGCCTTTCTCTGTTCTGCAAATTTTATCTCCACATGAATGGACTCTTAAAGGTTAGAGCCCTGAGAATAGGGTATCCTGTATATTTCAGGCTATAGGCCACATTCTTTTATAAAAGGTGCAGAGCCAGCATGACTAAGCATGGGCAACAAAGCACAAAGGTGAAAACAAAAGGAATAGATCTAATATGAAGTCAGATTTGTTCTTCCCTATTGCATATGGACAGATAAAGAATGAATGAGGGGCTTATTACATGAATCACATTGAATTACTATGTCATGCTGAGCTTCTGAATCTGAAATTGGAATGGTCAAAAGGAGTTGTGGAGCAGGAAAGGGCAAAGGTAAGTGGTTTCTTTATATGGGCCATTTACATTTTAATAGTTAGAAGAGTTCTTACTGTAGTCTCAGCATATTGGTATGGAGTACATGGACATTCCATAGTTCTTATTTGGTAATTCTTCATATTAATAAATACAGTTTGTGAGGAAGCCATTCATGGAATCTATGTTTGGTAATCTGTCCCCTTACCTTGGGTGTTTGCAGCAGACAGGGAGAGTCGTTGAGAGATGACAATATTTGCAGAGACCCACATGCATGAAAGAGCGTGGTCCCGGGAGAGAGAGAAGTTATGTAGGACTGGAATCCAGGACATATTTGGAGAAGAAGCAGGAGCCAAAAGTGGAAAAAATCAGCAGAAAACAGAAGAGCTTTCAGAGTGGCCATGCTAGAAAATGTTAGCATTAGCTTATAAGTAATGACCAATTATTGAAAGGATTTTAAGGAATAAAGATCTGCATTTATTTTTTTAAAAAATCATCACGGAACCAATGTGGCTAAACTGGAATCAGGAAAATTAGTGAGGTGGCTTGTGCCACTGTCCAGGTAGAGAAGGACCCAGTGAAGAGTTGAGGCAGTGGGGGTAGACGGAAAGGAATGAATCAGAGAAATTAATGAAACTCATTGATAAGTAATATGTTGGGAATGAGAGAGAGCAAGGAATCCAGCATGATATCCAGGTTTCTGGATGTGATGGGTTGGGAGGATGATGATGCTATTAATTGCAAAGAAGAATTTCGGAGGAGGAGGCAATTGAGGTTTGACAATCATGAGTTCATTTTCAGACGTGTTGAGTCTGAGGTGGCTGATTAAGAATATTCAGGTAGAACAGTTCCAGAGGGTAGTTGGAATTATGGTTTTAAGATACCAATTTGGAAGTTGCAGTATATAGTCAATGAGTGTAATTTACCTCATGAGCACACAAGATGACCGAGAGAGATTGTGTAGTGTGAGAAGGATGAAATGTCAAGGGACATAACTGGAGAACAACATTTGAGGGATGACTGGAGGAAGAGGAGTCCACAGATTGACTGGAGAGAGCCAAGAAATAGGAAGAAAATTGCGGTGGGTGGAGAGAGTATCGAAGTTCAGGGAAGCAGAGAGAATTTCAAGGCAAGGCAGCAGTCAACTTTAACAATGCAGCTGAGAGGGCAGAAATCACTGAAAAGTGCTGATCAGACGTAACACTCAAATCATGGAGTTTTAAGAAGATAGTGGGAGGAGAAACCAATTGTCATTGGTTAAAAGAAGCATGGATAAGAAAATAGATACAGCAAGAGTTGTGTGTTTTCTTAAAAAAACAAAACAAGACAAAATTCTGTTGTGAAGAAAAAGAGGTAGTGTGAGAAAGAAAGGGCGACAGCTTAGAAGGGATTAAAAAAGGATTTGGGTATCTTTATTTCTGCTTTAGATGGATAGAGCATGGTGCTGGGGAACATGCTGAGAGCTGAAAGCAAGTGATGTGTCAGGCAGCAAAGAGACAAAATAATAATGGCAGCAAACTTCTATAGCACCTCCTGTGTTCCAAACACTCCTCTATTTGTAGTCTTACATGTATTAACTCGTCTACTTCGCATAACTGCCTTGCAGGGTAGGTTCTGTTATTACCCCCATTTTCCTTATAAGAAAACTGAGGTATAGAGAGGGTACGTAACCTAACCAATTTGTGCTCTATCCACCACACTAAGCAAATGAATTACAGAGCCACCAGAATGATATATATAGATATATACATCAGATTCAGCAGATTCAGAAGGTCATTGGTTGAGAGGTGGAAAGCAGGAGAGGTGGAGTGCTTTGTGTAGATACAGTCCAGTTGTGTGATACAAGGAAAGTTTTTCTGTGGAACATGTCTTTGCAACTTTTTCATATTATTAAGAAGTTGAAGATTAAGTGAAATTATTGGCTCATCAGTATTACCTGACTGTTAACCTGCTTGGAAGAAGGTTAGTCGGGGACAACATTCAAGATTTAGTTTGCTGTGGCAGAACTAAACTAGTCGCCAAAATGAAATTTAAATATGCGTGATAATTCAGGGTGGGAATCAGGGCTGGAATGTGTCTGGAGGTGGGTAGAGGAGGCAGGAGGAGATGGAGTTGGGCAGGGCATCCACACAAAGGTCATCTTGATCTCAGAGTTGAATGAAGCTTGAAAGTACTTTCAGCCATTTGATAGTAGAACTCGTGAAAGATTGGGTAAACTTTTGTATTTGTAGTACATTGTTCATCCTGACTGCTTAAGCTTTTCCTAGTTTTATGCCTGTCACTCCACAAAGGTGACATTGTTTGGAAATTTTGAAGAATGTTTAGAAATCTGTTAGTCTCTTGCTCTAATATTATCCTTAGCAACAGTAACTAACAGTAATATTTATTCAGAACTAGTGTTCCAGGCATAATGCCTGCCGCTTTATAGGAACTATTTCATTTTACCTTTATAAAAACCCTAGACATGGTCTACTACTTTCCGCATTATACACTTGAGAAAACTCAGGCTTGAAGACACAGAGTTCCCTGCCCAAGGACATAGAGCTAGCAAGTGGCTGAACCAGGATGTGAACCAGGTGGTTTGAATCCAGAACTCAGGTGCTGCTTAACCCTCTGTGTTACAAAGAAATAGATGGTACCCTGAACTTGCCAATTTTTTTCAGAGTTGGATCGCGGCTGCCATGTCCACGTATGAGAAGTTCAGCTTCAGAAAAACCTGTCTCTAGTTCTTCTGACCACAGTTATTTGGGGGTTGGTTTATGAAGCAAAAGGTGAAACTAGTAAAAATACAGTTAAAAGTTATCTTAATGAAGATGGAGAATTTTCCTGTGTCATGACCTTGACTGACTTAGGCCACTGAAAATATTTCTTTACCTTTTTAATGTAAAACGGATCTGTACTTATATACCCGTTGGTGTTCTAGACATTTGTGGGCTGAAATTACAGTGAAGAAAGTCTTATTAGCCATAGGGAAGACTCTTGGGACAATGACTGACTATAACTATTGCAGTTTTTTTTTTTAAATAAATTTATTTATTTATGGCTGCATTGGGTCCTCAGTTGCTGCGCGCAGGCTTTCTTTAGTTGCAGCGAGAGGGGGCTAATCTTCGTTGTGGTGCATGGGCTTCTCATTGCGGTGGCTTCTCTTGCTGCGGAGCACGGGCTCTAGGAGCACGGGCTTCAGTAGTTGTGGCACACAGGCTCAGTAGTTGTGGCTTTCAGGCTCTAGGGCGCAGGCCCAGTAGTTGTGGCCCACGTGCTTAGTTGCTCCGTGGCATGTGGGATCTTCCCAGACCAGGGCTCGAACCCATGTCCCCTGCATTGGCAGGCGGATTCTTAACCACTGCGCCACCAGGGAAGCCCTGTTGCAGTGGTTTTTATCCATCCATCTCATCAGTAGTGGGTACTTGCCATTTTAGCTGCTGGGATACAGAAATAAAGGCAGATACTGTTCCTGATTTCTTCTTGTGGAATTTGTAGTCTGATGAGGAAGGCAGAAATTAAATAAATTCACCAAAAATGTTTAATTACTGCTAAATTGGATTTTGGAAAAACTCAAATATAAAATTGTAAATTTGACTGCCTCCCAGTTAACTGTAGTAGGCTAAATGGCTTTGAATGCTGGGAAATGGACTAGTTAATAGCCAAGAGTATGCCAGTTTGTGCTGATAAGTGAAAAACTGTAGACTCAAGCTATTGACATAACTGAGAAGATGAGCATTAAAAAGGCTGGCTTCATATAAGCTATAGTTGAAAATATAGAGTATGTGGAAAAGAAAAAAAGGAAACCTTAATAAGCTCATTTTCTATGCATTTATTACTAAATTATGAATGATTATAAAACAGACTCAAATACTGATCATGGGCAGCTTTGATAAGGAAACTTTTAAAAAAAATGCACACGCATCATAGCTTCTTCTCGAATCTTTTCTTTCTGCTGTGTTGGCCTGGAAACCCCGGAGGTGAGACATTCTATGGAAAACTGTGAGAACTGCAGCTCCTAGCCAAAAGTATCTCCAAACCTTTTTTTGTTCTTTTTCCAAAACCAAAAGTAATAACAGATATATCCAGGCATGTTCAAATCTTTATTAAAAGTTTTGTTTTGCATTTGATATTAAAACCAATGAAAATTCTTAGACGACAGTTTTACTTTTACCCTTAATCCATGGTTATTGTTCCCTGTGAGCTCAGATTGGATGAAATTATGCTTTTACTCCAACTGTTTAAGTCCTTGGAAAATTCACAAGGTGGAATTTACACCCTGTTGGATTCTCAGAAGAACGTCTCTTGTCTTTCCCTGTGTTTATGCGGCCTTGTGCTATGGTGGTGTGGGGATGCTATTGAATACTTTATTTCTGATAATTGTTTTTGATAAATTTTTTGCTTTCTTTCCCACTGATATCTCTACAGGCTCAGTTCGAACTTCAAGCCTTTCATATCCGGGGTGAGCATGCAGTGATAACAGCAAGACTAGAAGAAACCATTGAAAATCTCAAATACGAGATAGAACACCGATGGCGAGGAGGATGTGAAGAGATGAGGGATGTGTGTGTCTCCACCGACGATGACTGCCCTCCAAAGACTTTCAGAAATGTGTGCATCCAGACAGACAGACAGACTTTCCTCAAACCCTGCGAAGGTGAAGACAGGACAACCAGAAGTAACCAAATAATACCCAAAAAGCTGAATATCTCCTCTTTAAGCCAACTCTCTCCCCCAAATGACAGCAAAGACACCAGTGTACCACTTCAATCTGCGGAAAGCATTTCATCGAGTCAGCAGAAGGCAACGCCTCCCCCTCCCCCTCCCCCTCCCGCACCACCCCTACTGGCAGCCATCCCTCCCCCTCCTCCCCTCCCACCCGCACCTGGACCTTTGCCACTGGCACCTCCGCCACCACCTGTGAATACTGTGTGCTTCTAAGTGCTGGCCTTCCCCTCCCTCCCCCACCCCCCCCACTTCCTCACTCCACCGCTGCACCCAACAGTGGGGGGCCTCCTCCTGCTCCGCCACCCCCAGGACCTGCGCCTCCACCTCCTCCTGGACTCTTCTTCGGAGTCAGCCCTCCTGCTAACCAGTGTCCTCGGAAGCCAGCCGTCGAACCCAGTTGTCCCATGAAGCCTCTGTACTGGACTAGGATACAAATAAGTGATAAGAGGTAAGCTCAACTCCCCTGGCCCATTCTCAGCTTGTGAATTTGCAGGATTTTGGACAAGTGATGTTGTATTCCTGTTGGTTCAGCATCTTTGTAGTGTGGCACTCGTTCTCAGATGTGGTAGTGAATGCCTTGGATAAACAAGGCTGGAATGTTTTGAGGAGAATGTCTCCACTAGGTCTTCTCTGCGTTCTCTATGGATTGATGCTGGGAGAAACGACGTGTTCTGTGTCAGACCCTTCTCGAAGGTATATATTCCATTTCCCAGACTAGAGAAGAGCCCAGGGCTCCCCAACGTCTCTGCAATTAGTGAGTAATCACAAAGACATTGAGCCTGATTCTATACTTCAGGTTCACTGAAGATTTTTAGATGATCTGTCTTGTCTTTAGATGGTATCATCAACCCTATAATGTGTATATTTAACAGGTAGGTGTAATTTTTCAATTTTTATTAAAAGAACTGGACATAGCTGAATCATTAGCTCTTTAGGTCAGAGAGGAGTCTTAAAATATCAACTCTCTCTGCTTGAACTCTGTTAACCCCTCGCTACTGAGTGCCCTCACATCTTTATACCTTGTTGCCCTCCAGAGAAAGTGCCAGTGGGTAGGTAGCTAAAAAGCATCTTCCATTTGCGTAGGTTGTTAAGGTGGGTCTGTAAGGCAGCAAGAGATGGTTGCTTGGAAATTTCCATTCAAACAGATCTGATCAGATTTCTTCTGCCTCATTTTGGAAACCATCAAAAGGACAACGAGAAAGATGTTGAGTTGCTTCTTGACTACTCTCTAGGTGCGAAGTTCATTGTTTGCAAAGAACAGCAAATATAGAACAGATTTTTACACTTAAATTTTTGAACTTAATTCCCAAAATCAAGATGTGGTGGTGAATTTTTCTATTTCTATAACATTTCACTTGGGGAAGGCAGTATACTGAACAAAATAAACTGCAATTCACAGTGAGAAAGCAACTAGAAATCGCTCTAGGAGAGGTGGGGCACACCTTGACACTAAGCATATGGTGAACTAAGTTGATTGTATACTTCATGTTTGGTCCCTTTCCTCTCACCAAAAATTAAGGGCGAATTTATTTATTTATTTAATTTATTTATTTATTATATTTAAATATAATATTCTATATTTAAATTTCCCAAATGAGTGGTTAAAAAACCATTTCAGATGGTCCTGAAATAGCTCCTACCATTAACTAAAGTACTAGTATTCCCATTCAAGACTCAGATGACATTTCCTAAGAAATAATTTCTCAGTATATTTATTTGCATCCATGTTCCCTTATTAGTGTTCTCAAATTAATGTGCAGCCATTCCAGGGTGATGAAGCCCACCTGTCAGCCCTGGCAGCATGTGTTCTGAGGGCACACGGAGCTGTTCCACACCTGGGTCTCCCTAGCCTGCCTCAGCTTCATTCCCATAAGACTTCATGAGCAAACAATAACCTAGACCATACCAGTGGTGTAACAGTAACCACTGGGAGACGTGGGCCGTTCATCCACTGTTTAAGACAACAAAGACAAGCTGGAGATAATCATTGTATTTTTCTCTCCTTACACAGTTGGCCATTTTGAGAAAGAGGACAATTGAATGCTCAAGCTCTTATTAGTTTCGCCATAAATGTAGGGCTTCAGTTTTGCGATGGGTTGAATTGCCTCCCTGCAAATTGATTTGCCAGTGCCCTAATCCCCAGTACCTCAGACTGTGACCTTATTTGGAAATAGAGTTATTGCAGATGTGATTAGTTAGGTTGAGATGATCTCAGACTGGAGTAGGGAGGGCCTCTAATCCAAAATGACTGGTGTTCTTATAAAAAGGGGAAATGTGGACCCTGCCAGGGGCAGAGGGAGAACGGCATATGTGGAGTTTGGAGTCCTACCACCACCAGGGATTGCGTTTTGAGCAAAATGAAAAGTAGATGAATGTTCCAACTTTCCTGACCTGGGACATCAGGAGAGCCCTGTCTGGTGAACATGTCAGCCTCGAGCCTGAGTTCCAAGCACAGGGGTTTAGTCTCTCTTATTATGGGTCCCTCAAAATGTTTTTGCACCTCAGAGCATGAATACGTCTTTTAAACTGAAATGGTCTGAAGATCCTGTGTACTATTCATTATGGACAAAAGTTAAATTATCTGGGATGTGTTCTTTGAAAGGAGATGATATTTTGTACAACCAGAGGGGTAAGCACTTCGTGTAATGAGCACGTAATACATTTTGGTCTTGGTCTTCTGGGGAACTAAGAATAAAATATGAATTTTCTCTATTATATGCACACTGCCTCTCATCCACTTAGATTGCTTTTCACCACTAACATGGTTTTTAATTTTTGCCATTTTGCTTTCTTTGGTGTCTGTTTTCTGGTTTCTAGAATAGGGAAAAGCTATTTAGTTTAAAAAAATAAAAAAGAAAGAAAGAAATCCTCATCTGTCTACCTTTTCGGCTTCCTAATTAGTATCTTCCTGGCGAGAAAGTATCTTCTCCTCCTCCCCCTGCACCCTCCTCCCTGCTTACTCCTTCATCTGTCCCCTCCCCACTTCTTCTTCCCCCAACTCCTCCTCCTTCTGCCTCGCTCCTCCTCTTCTTTTGAGCTCAAATTGTGTGTTCAGTGGTCAGAAAAGAGCTGGCCATTATGGCAGACGGTCCATTGTGAGCAAGTCCTTGTTACTGCCCCACCAGCCCAGTTGCCCCCAACCCGCTGAGAGGTGGTATTCCAAAATTCTGTTACTCATTTTTGGAAATGCCTTTTCCCATAGAAACAATGTTGTAGATGGTGATGAGGTGTTCAACCTGACTGCCAAAGCCTATTTACTTCAGAATATAAGTGGGTTATAGCACTAGTCATACTGACCTGAGCTCAGAGTCCTTGGAGGGGGAGCCAAGCGGTACAGGTGCAGGAGATGGGGGGATGGGTCTGAATAATCTGCTTTGTGGGTCACATCACCTCCCTCTAGGCATCCTCTCCTCAGCTTCCCAGAACCTTCCTGAGGCCCAGACCAGCAGCTCTGAGGCTGCATGCTCCAGAATTTCCTGGTTCTCTTCTCCCACCAATATCCCCTTTCCCAAGTGCAGCTGAGAAAAGCATTTAACATTAAAGGTGTTCATGTTTCAAATTGAAGTTAAGGGGGGTGGGGGGGAGGGAGGGGGCGGTGCTGAGGAAGGAGCACATAGATGGATGTACCTCACTGGAAATGTTCTAGCCCTTGGGTGATGATTTCACAGGTATTCATTATACTATTATACATTATAACTTACATATGTCACATATATGTTCTTAAATGCCTCAAATATTATATTAAAAAAATTATAATTTAAAAAAAAGTGGAGAGAAGCAAATGTTCTGTTTTGTTATGGGCCAGAACCCAAATGTCGTATTTCACAGGAAAGGCAGACACATAGCAAAATGTGAACACTCAGATCTGAAAAGCCAGCGTTGCCAACTGTTTCAAATGTGAAAAATTGTCAAAGCGGCGGGCAGGTGGGGATGGTGGTGTGATGAATTGGGCATTTGGGATTGACATGTATACACTGATGTGTATAAAATGGATGACTAATAAGGACCTGCTGTATAAAAAAATAAATAAAATTCAAAAAGAAAAAAACAAAGAAAAAAGAAAAATTGTCTTTTAGTATCAAAAAATTTGTGTGGACCACCCCATGTAGTAATAGTTCTTTTAGTTTTCATTGGAAAAACGCATATCGAAACAAAGATAAGTATTTGTAGATATTATGGATCATAACATACACACACGTTTGATGTGCGTGTTTGACGTGTAGATGAGACTTTTAAAAAAATGTTTATGAGCATTAAAAGTGTTTAAAAATAAGATGAGAAAGTAAGTTAAGAAAGTAGATGTTTGGGAGAAAATGTGTTCTGACTGAAAGGAGCCTGGATAGTAAACCATCTAAGGCAGCTCTCAGAGGCAGTTGTTCTGAACCTGAGTTCCCATATCTTCTTCCCTTTCTTTGTTTCAAAACTAGGGTATCCCTGTTTTTAGAGAGAGAAAAAAACCAATCAAACAAACAAAACACAGCCTCCCCATGGCTGCTTTTGCTGAAATCTCTGCGGGGGCTGGTGCAGTAGGGGTTTTGCTTTGTTTTTATTGTTAATCCTTTTGTTGGGTGGTATATTATAAAATCAAGTATTTCTAAATGAGCACAGCCTGTTCACGTATATGGGTCCTACGCTGAGTTAACCCAAGCTAAACCTGAGAACCATATTTAAAACGAATAGAAAAAAAATTCAAAAGAGGGCACATCTTCACCCAAGCACTCCATTTTCATTCTATTTAAGAATTATCCTATGAATGTCTCAGAATTGCTTACTGTTTCAATCTTTATATGATGCCCATTTCTACCTGTCATGGAAATGACACAAAGTGAGGGAGGGGCAATTTCCATGCCTCAACAATCTGAATCCCAGGAGTTCTGATCCCACGGGGTTTCTTTGGTTCTCTCTCTTTGGTTATATCTAAGGACCATTCTGTTTCAGAAATGTGTGTTTGCTTTAATACTTAGTGTATTTTGACTTAAAAAATCTGTAATCGTACAAAGCTTTTCTTCAAGCGTTATTAGAGTTTTTTAAGGAGTTAAAAAAATGAATTAAGGATTTCACTGTATTCTGTTCTCTTTTGTTTCTTAAGTTTAACTTGCCATTTTCTCTTTTAAGCCAAAATTCTACACCAACCTTGTGGGATTCCTTAGAAGAACCTGATATTCGGGATACTAGTGAATTTGAGTATTTATTCTCCAAAGACACACCTCAGCAGAAGAAGAAACCTCTGTCAGAGTCCTATGAGAAAAAAAACAAGATCAAAAAGGTACTGAGTGACTCCAGTAATCTTTGTAATTATATATATATATATATATATATATATGTCATACATGGGAATTTATTATGTGCTGCTGGTTTGCTTTCCCTCTGTTTTCAAAAAATGTTTTGAAAGGTTTTGAGTCACAGATGACAGAAAGGAGCCAATAGCTTGAGAAATCTGTGCTTGCTATTTTGGTCATGCTGTCTGAATTTTCAAACTGTTTTCTTCATCTGGACTTTTTTCAGCCACTAATTCTATTGAAAAAAATACATAAAATTTAGTGAAAAGTAGTCTGTAGGCTATATGGAAAATGTCTTCTTCACTTATTTATAACTTCATTCATTGAACAAATATTTACTGGGAGCCTATTTGTGCTAGATTTTGTTTTAGGCCCATGCTATCCAGTCGGGTAGCCCTTAGCCACATGTGACTATTTGTGATAAAATTAAAAATTCAGTTCTTCAGTGGCACCAGCCACTTTTCAGTTTTATTCTTCTGGCTAGTGGCTACAATATAGCACAGATATAAAACATTTCCATCGTTACAAAAAGTTCTCGTGGGTAGCACTGTCTGAGCACCGGGGGTATGTTGGTGAAAAAAAGCAAACAAACGAGAAAGCAGATCCTTGCCCTCTGGAGCTTCTCTTAACAGTAAACATCAGAAACAAAAAATCAAATCATGTGGTAGAGCGCAGTAAGGAGGATCAACTTTTTCGGGGTTAGGGAGGGATGGGCTACAGGTTTGAATGGAGTGTTCAAGGTAGTCCTCATTGAGAAGGTGACCTCTGAGCAGACTTGAGGGCTAGAAATCTGAGGCCAACCAGCCAGCCATTAGAGGACAAGGTCAGGATTCACAAGCAATCAGACAGATGTGGAGGTGAGTCGCCACGGTGCCATGCACTGGCTGCGTGCCCCAAGTCAAAGTTCCTTCGCTCTGCCTTGGTCCCCTCAGTGTCATGGGAGATGACATCTGTCCATATTGCTCTAAGTAATGATCAAATGACATCATATATATATATATATATATATATGCTACCATAGTGCCTGGCACCCAGTCAAACCTTAGCAAGTAATTGCTGCTCTCATTTTGCTACTGTCGCTGCCACCGCTGCTATTTCTCTGCATTAGTGTTGTGATAATAGCATAGATGGTATTAGGGAAAAACAGTTGGCCCTTGAACAACATGGGTTCGAACTGCACGGGTCCACTTATATACAGATATTTTTCAATAGTAAACACGACAGTACGAAACAGCCCGTGATTGATTGAATCCGCGGATGCTGAGGAACCGCGGATACAGAAGCTGACTCTAAGCTATATGCACATTAACCCCTAGTTGTTCAAGGGTCAACTGTATAGTACTTGGTTCTGCTGTTGATTTGCGATGTGATCCTGGGCTGGTCATCTCACTTCTCCAGGCCATATTTTCTCTTCTCTATAAAACAAGATTAACAAGATTAATATCTGAGTCTACCTGACCCACCAGGATGTTGTGAAATTCAAATCGAAGAGGGTTTGAAGAAGTGTTTTGAAGGGTGTGTAATATTGAATGATAGTTTCATCAACTCTTCATTCTTAAGTTATATAGTGAGGTTCATCCATTGGTTCATATCTCAAGTAACATGATTGTGAAATGAGCTGTGCCTTGTTGGCGGGTAAGTGGCAAAAGTCCGGATGCAGTTTTCTGTTAATCAAATCAGGTTTGCCCACTGACTTAAATTATACATGAAAATCATGGTCAAGGTTTTTCACAAGTTCATTGGAATTGTGTTTTCCTGATTGAAAAACGTGATCCCAATAATGATTAAATATCAGAGCAGGGCTTCCCTGGTGGCGCAGTGGTTGCGCGTCTGCCTGCCGATGCAGGGGAACCGGGTTCGCGCCCCGGTCTGGGAGGATCCCACATGCCGCGGAGCGGCTGGGCCCGTGAGCCATGGCCGCTGAGCCTGCGCCTCCAGAGCCTGTGCTCCGCAACGGGAGAGGCCGCAACAGAGGGAGGCCCGCATACCACAAAAAAACAAAACAAAACAAAACAAAATATATCAGAGCAAATCTTTTAAGAGGACGTATCGCATGAAACAATCGAGTTACGGCAAGAAGTAAACTGATAGACTATAGAATATATTCATGTGCAGTTAGATTCCTATGAGATGGAAATAAGGGCATTTTGCTGGCCAACTGGCTTTTTAAATGCCATCTATAGGAACAGAAGACTAATTGTTTCTATACAAAAGGCAAAAGCAGAATCTCTGTATTCCAAAAGTGGCCTCATTTTGCCTCTTCCAGGAAGCCTTCTCTGACCATCAAGGAAATCCTCTGAATGTTTTCTTACCCAATATCATATTAAACTTGCTTTCGTTCTCTTTTTCTTTTAAAATTGCTATTACTCCTTGTGTTTTTCTCTCTGGGTGCTTGGTTACATGTTATTTACTCATAAAGCTAATTATTTCTGTTTTGGTGAATGAGCATTTTTAAAACATTGAAGTATTTGTTTTTAAAACATCAAAGTATTTGGTAGTTTATTCTTATTTCTTATCTCATAATTATTTGCCTTTTCAACAAAGGATTTTCACTAAGGCAGTTAGTACTTGATGTGTTTGTTTCTCCGAGTGGGAAAATATCCTTTATTCAAACTCTTTAATCTTTCTGAACAGTGAGGTTGCTGTTATCCCAAAGACTGTGCACACGTGTAGTCTCTATTTTTTTTCTTTAATGGTAGCAGTCTTGAGGGTGCTTGCAGTTTGCAGTGAGCTTGTGTCCTACCTTAGAGCTGAGATTCTAAGTTTTAAAGAAAAAAACGAATTGAGTCAGTGCCAGAAAACTCTGAACCTGCCTCCTATGCGCCTTCCCTCTGTGCCCATGGCCAGATTTCCAGCATCAAGATGGATCCCTTGGTCTCTTCTGAAAGTCAGATGTTTATTTTCTTTTCTCTGAGAATGAAGATGAAAGCGAATTTTAGTGATTGTGAGCAACTGAGGAGTTTCAGCACTGGAGGCCAGCTTTGTTAGCCTAACCACAGAATGGTTCCCATACAAGGTGACCAGGAAACACCTGCCAGATAGATCTTTTTATGGTGACTGAAGTGGAGTATATGTCAGAGATTTAAAAATCCAGCATTCTGGGCTTCCCTGGTGGCGCAGTGGTTGAGAGTCCGCCTGCCGATGCAGGGGACGCGGGTTCGCGCCCCGGTCCGGGAAGATCCCACATGCCGCGGAGCGGCTGGGCCCGTGAGCCATGGCCGCTGAGCCTGCGCGTCCGGAGCCTGTGCTCCGCGACGGGAGAGGCCGCGACAGTGAGAGGCCCGCGTACCGCAAAAAAAAAAAAAAAAAATCCAGCATTCTGAATCTTGGCCGCAGGGACGCTGCCAGCATTGAGACAGACGTGAGCATCTCTTAAGTGGAGCTGGTCTGCATCCTTCTGCACACCCCACATTCCTAGTTCAGAACTGTCAGAATTGTTACCGTTCTGCTGAACTCAGATACGAGTTTCTAGTTTCATTTTCTATAACAGCATTTAAAGTTCCCATCACTGGCACTGATTTAAAGCAAACAGATACATATCTTCTTAAACTGGGCTGGAATCCTGTTTTCTAGTACGATGTAGTCTAAGAATTAGAAGGAACCTTCCTGATCATCCAATTCAGTGCCCTCATGTGGCACATGAGAAACGAGACCTAGAAAGATGAAGATTACTTCTAGGGTTTGTACGCTTTTAGCCAGGAAGACATTGATAATGACGGACACTTGAGAGGATGTGGAAGAGCCTCAGCATATGTCTTCACTTCCCCTGAATTTAAACAGTAATTTGCTGCACTTAATGTTGGTCACAGCTTTTACTGGGATGATTGATTTTAACATTTATAAATGAGAGTAGCCATTCTTAGAATCATCAACAAAATCCAGCTACACTTGTGCAAATCCAAAATACGTCCTACATTGTGAAATTATCCAAAGTCTTCTTCAGGATCTTCCAGTAGGAATCCAAATCTTTGAATAAAAAGGTACTATGTATAACTCCAACTATGAAATAATATGAAACAATATGTAGATTTGGAGCTGTTTTCCTTTGACCCCCATCAATCATTTTAAATATTAGCTATAATTTAAATACTAACTATGACAAATTCGTATTGCATACTCAGGCCTGTGCCATCTTCATTTGTGGCATGAGACCACTCTGCCACCACAGACATAACATTCACCAAATTGCGAACCAGAACTCAAAACATCAGCTCTTGTCTGTACCAGCAACACTTAGTACTATCTCCTATTTTTTTTGCTCTCTGATAACCTTCAGGGCAAGTCGTTTAACTTTTCCACACAGATTTTTTCTCTACCAAATAGGGAATAACAACCCTTTACAGGGTCATTACAAGGATAAAATGAAATCATGATTGTGAAAGTACTTGAAGTATTCTCTAGAAATATGTACTCATCTCTTCGTTTATGAACAAATATGAAAGCTTTGCAAAGAAATTCTTGAACATCGCTTATTCCCACAAGCTTGTTGAGGGTCTTCAAACATGAGTGTGTCCCTTCCTGAAACTATTTGCAAATGGTCATCTCTAGACCATTCCTGTTTTTCAGCTCCTTTAACAACGTGTACAGCCATCTAGTAGTTCATCTTACATTGGTTTATATAGTCTTTTTGCACTGTAAAATAAGAGTTTTCACTGTCAATATGCCCATATTTCTACTATCTCTAAGTTACATCTGTTCCGGGGAAAGGTAGATCAGCGCCTTGACAAGGAGCCAGAAATCTGCCTTCATCAGACAGAATCTGTCTGAGATTCTTTGTCCTGGTGCCTGTCAGAGAAGTAGCTACTCCAATAAACTTTCCAATTGCGTTCTAAACTTGCCTGACAACGTTCAGAAAATCGGCATGACCTGCCAATATTCTTCCTCTCTTGAAATTGTGAATAATGTCCATGCTTCTTCCCTCCTCTGTAAGATACATAAAATTACTCCACTCCCTTGGCCTTTTTAATAGATATTTCTTAAGAATTAATGACATAATGGCTATTCCCTGAGCACTTGGTGGGAGTGGGGGTAGGGAGGGGTGGTGATGGTCCCGCAGACACTGGTCTATTGAAACTTCCTGGAGCCAAAAGCTTTCAGTTGTAATTGGGTCACTTTGGCCAGGATCGTAGCTGTAACTCTCAAATCCCAGACTTGGTGTCTCAGTTTAGTGGGGAGGGAAGATGAGTGGAAGGAGAACATAAATTTATAGGGTTTTCATAATCTGTTGCCTTCCAAGTTTATATAATTTCAGCTTTTGTGTACAAAGCTAATTTCTCTGGGCCGCCCTGGTAAGGTATGTGCATTTTTTTTTTTTTTTCCCCAGGAATGGGAATGCATTTGCCAAGCCCTTTCTATTACTCATGTGTTTGAAAAATGAGCAGTGAGGTTAGGGGTTATCATCTATGGCAGTGAGTGAAATCACTTGCCCGTGTGTTGTTTGCACCAACATATGACCTTGAGGTCATTGGTGCTATGTCCAGATTCCTTGAGTGATATCTGGAATGATCTGGGCTTTCCTGTTCTTTGGTTTTAAAGGCCCCTGACTGGCCAAATCTACTGAAAGCAAACGGGAGCTTCTACTCTATGACAAGCACCAACTTACAAAAATTCTGCCTTGTAAATTTTATGTGGAAATAAGACAGCCCAAAAAGTTAAGTTGTACTTTTACTTTATTTACTTATTTTTTTTAAAAAAAGGTCATTAGGGACTTCCCTGGTGGCGCAGTGGTTGAGAGTCCGCCTGCCGATGCAGAGGACACGGGTTCGCGCCCCGGTCTGGGAAGATCCCACATGCCGCGGAGCGGCTGGGCCCGTGAGCCATGGCCGCTGAGCCTGCGCGTCCGGAGCCTGTGCTCCGCAACGGGAGAGGCCACGACAGTGAGAGGCCCGCGTACCGCAAAAAAAAAAATAAATAAATAAAATAAAAATAAAAATAAAAAAAGGTCATTAGAACTTGTCAAGTATGGATATCAATGATTCTTTCAGAATGTTGAATCTGAATATTATTCTTGGAGTGAGACTATGTTTCTCTTGTTGGCTGTTAAACAGTAACTTAATCTGGACTTGTACCTGAAGCCAGCTACAGGATCATACGGTGCTCAGTTCCTACCCACACCACAAGAGGACACCTCTGAATGCTGAGCTCTGCAGAGCTAAATTAGCCTCTGTCCTAGAGCCAGAGCCATGGAGCCTACAAGAGTGTAACTACCCCTCGAGTATCCTCTTTCGTCTTGTAAAATCTCTTTATTGTGGACCATAGGGCCAAATTTCACAGCAAATTATCCACTCAAAGTATTGGGAGCCAAAGGAATATTAGAAAGGCTTGTAGGTATTAGTAGAATAGAAATCATTAGTAGGCGTTGTTTCAGTGCTTAGAATGAATGACTGCAATATAAAAATTTATGAAGTGTTAGACTTAGCCCCTTTGGGACTGATTCTGGAATCACCTCCCCACTACACACACACACACACACACACACACACACACACACACACACACACACACACACACACACACACACACACACACACACACACACACACACACACACACACACACACACACACGAGGTTTTTTTAAATTGTCCATATCTAAAGGGAGGGAAGATGTATTTGAATATAGATTTGGGGTTCTCTCATTGGAAAATAAAGAAGTTTGATTAGATATTACAAGATATCCTATGAGACAACCATTCTAAATATTTGGGGGGTTTTTTTTGCGTATTTTATTCTTTACTCCTAGTTGAGTAAAATTTTGGAACTCTCACCTATATTTTCCTGGACCTCGTTCGTTTATGCTTAATACAGGATGTTTTCTAAGACTGTGACTGGCCGGAGCTAGACAATGGTTTGAGGCTGAGTGCCAGTGCAGGGACCTTCGTGGTGGCAGGGACTTCTCTGGCCTCCGGTTTTAAGCTAGAAGTATGTGAGGAAATAACAAGAATGACCAAAGATCTTATATGTGTATTTAAGTCACAAACCCAGGTCGCATGGGTGCTTCCAAAATGAACTCATAAATGCCTTGCAGAGTGCACACATCTCCAATATACACAGAGATCAAAACAGCCCCATACACATACACGTGCGTCCATAGGTACGTGCTTAACGTGAACAGAAGTCTTAATAACCTTGTATTTATGTAGAATCTTTCAAGTGAAGATGACAACAAGATTTCAATAGCAGTAATAATGGTTAATGCTAGGTGAGCGGTTTTTGGCTAAGTGCCTAGCATGTATTAATTTATCCAGTCGTCACAAGAACCCAGTGAGATGGTTCTATGATTATTGCCATTTTGTAGATGAGGAAGCTGGAACTCAGAGGGGTTATGTAACTTGCCCAGCATCACACAGCTCTTAAGTGGCAGAGCAAGGAGATGAATCCAGCAACAACCCCAGAATCTGTGTTCTTAATCACTTGACAAATGGTCTGTTGGTCTGAATTTAACTGTAAGTCCTGAGTTTATATTCACTTGGAGAAGTCTGAATTTTATTTCCTGGTCATTGTTTAGTGAAAAGAGCTCTGGCTTTGGTGTCTGTAGACGTGGTTTCTACTTATGGCTCTGACCTTAGCCAACTGTTGAATCTTGGGCAAGTTCTTTAAATTCTCTGGGTCTCAGGTCTCTCATCTGTCAAAAGGTAAACTTTAATTAGATGAGTTCCAAGGATATGGTCATCACTTGTACTTTGCAAATGGGGACACTCAAGATCCACCAGCTTTTGTCTTACTTATTAGAGGGCAGATAGACAGAGGCGTCACATGTGAACCAACATCTCTGCGCTCAGACCCATAGATCAGACTGCCTGACACCATCCGCACCACGCTGTATGAGTCACAGGTATGTGGGAGCTCAGGGAGTAATTGTTAGGATTTTAATAATCCCCTAATCTTAAGAGACATAAACGTATTGGAGGATTATTTTAAAATAAGCCAAGTTTCTCTATGTACTGGGGTATTGAAGGGCTGGAATCTGATGGGGAAAACTGCAATGGAAAGGCGCCAGAGGTCTGGTCTTGAAGGTAACTAGTTAGCAGTTGTGTGTCCAGTCACGTAACCTCTCTGGCCTTAGTTTCTGTAACTGTCATGGCCTCTGGAGCGGGTGTTTCTAAAGATGCTTTCCAGATGCAAAGTATCAGATCATATCTGTACGTGGACACCTTCACACACGCATTTTAAAACTGAGCGTATACGAGTGTGTGAGCAGAATGCAACCTCAGATTTGGACCTTGCTTCGTCAACGAGTAATGTGGGATATCCTGCAAACCAGCCTCGCAAGCACAGTGTTTCTTCCCCCGAAGATGCAATATTTCCCTCCTCACACTTGTCTCTGCTTAACAGAAAATGTCTTTGGCGGCAGCAGCCAATGGCCGAGTTGGCCAGCCCCATTCTGCTGGTGCGGCACTCTCCCCTCCATCTCTCCATAGCGTTTCCAGGGTCCAGAGGACAAGCCAAGAGTTCATGTTTCACCAGACACAGCTGTCCACGTGTTTCCTAGGACAGTCTGGCTTGCCCCCAGTACTATGGCTACACTTACAATTTTTGATAAAGTACCTTTTAGCCCAGAGCTTGATTTCCTTTAGGCCCGACCTGGTTTCTCTCCAGCTGAGGCTAATTTGCATGGCTGTAAACACGGGCCTGACAAAGCTCACCAACTGTGATAAAAGCTAAGGAAACCTGAGACCATTGGAAACTCCAAAATCCGCCTTCAGTATCAGAGCCTGACTCAGAGTCACGCCTCAGCCCAGGAGGCTGCCAGCGTGCAGCAGCTAAAGAAATGTTATTCTGATTGATCTGATTAGGGCAGCAAGGTTAGCCATGGTCAATTTACAAAGACAGTATGAGAAGAAGTCATGTGTGTAGGCAAGTTATGGGTCAGCGAGGCCCCTGCCAGAAGTTTTGAAAAGCCACAGCTCTGCCAGGACCATTATCAGATCTCCTCGGTGGAGTACAAATGGGATTGGAGGGTTAGGGGCCCTCCAGAGAAATGAATGACAAAAGGGATTGGGCTGGGAAGAGCTGGGGAGTGGTGCTTGCTTGCAGCTGGATTCCTTCACTGCCAAGCCTTTTACATGGACTTCCCCAGTACCCTGTGAGGAGGACTGCCCTTAGCCCCTCAATCATAAGGGAGAGGAGAAGGTGGGGAGGCTAATTTGAAAGGGCCGTGAGGCTCTAGACTGACCCACAGGAGCAGCCAGATGGAACCTATTGGGCATTTTCATCCCTTCCTTCACCACCAGAGTGGTTTAATTGGGATCTGGCTCCAGGCCGTGGTTACTAAATAACCTTAGTTTTAGTGTTTTCATTTTCATTCATTAACTTTTATGCTAGGTACCTTATTCATCACATTAGACATTTTGCATGTGCAAAATGCCCTAGGAGGTGGGGGCGTGGTCTTTAAACATAGTATAGAGCTGCAAGGACCAGGGGGTTAATTCAGGACTCAGTTATCACATCACTTTTGACTGTCTTGTAGACTCTCTTGTACAACTTCCTTAGTTTACAACAAACACAAAAACTAACTTTTAAATTTTGCTTTCAAGTTGTTAACGGCATTCGTACTGATTCTGAAGACCTTGGATCTTTCACTCTGGGTGTGGTTCTTTTCCTCCCTGCTCAATTCAAGAACATAAATGAGTGTTACTTACAACACTGGGTAAGGTACGTTAATTAACAAAGAAAGATGGATTTAAAATGAAGCCAACTGAAAGCCACAGTGCCTGAGCTGGGCCTCATTATAAATAGTTCACTCTGTACTATAATCATCTTACTAATGGAAAAAATGAGACACTGAGATGGTTGCTTAGAGAAGAATGTAGTTCAGAGAAGCAGCAAAATGCCTAAAGCATACGAGACGTTTAGAATGATTTAGTAAGGCGTTGGAGAAACTGGGCCATGTGATGTTTTTGTTGTGTATTACTTATGCTCTTGGGATGTGGCGGTATCTGAACAGTTCAGCTCTGTAGGACACAGCCGTTCAGTTGTCACCAGTGGAAGGGATGAGCTTCTGAGGCTGAAGGTACGTGGAAAAGAAAGTAAGACTCACAGGCCAGCACAGGGAGTTCACACCAACTGGCTAAGATCTTGGTGTGTGTTTGCCTCAGAGCCACCAGGAAGCCAGTTTCAAGGCTTCCAATCAGCTGCTTCTTCCAGCACACCCAGGGCACCAAGAGTCACGACTAGTCTAAGTATGGAAGGTGATAGCATCGTGGTTCAGCAGGGCTTTCTGGAAACCACACAGGCCTGGCTTTTTCTTTGAGTCATCACTTTATCCATGGGGTAAGTTCCTTCATCTTTCTAAGGCTCCTCCATGCCACTCCCTCATCTGTAAAGTGAGAATAATAATAGTACGTATTTCAAAGGGTGATTGTGAGAATTAAAATAATCTGTGAAGTGTTTAGCTGCGTGTCTGATGCATAAATATTTGCTGGTTCAATCACACTATCGCCACCATCATCCTGACCATCAGGAGTAGGAATAAGGACAATGAAAAATCCCCTAGTGTCACCCCTAAAAGAGAACAGGAGGTTGGATTCCAACCAGAAGCTTCATCTCTTACGCAGGGATGACTCCTGAACCCCCAGAGGGCTAGCAGAGATCCATCTCACCCTCTCATTTGTCTGTCTGTGTCCCATTGGGAAAGAGCTGTGTAATTAAAACAAATGAATTTAAGCTAGATGCTCAGAGATGAACGTCCTCAAGGTGTGCCAAGAGAAAACCATGCAGTACAACAAAAAGATGATAAAATTTTTCAGCGTTTTCCAGTACTATTTTTATTTGGCTTTCATAGTAATCTATGTTGGTAGTACAATTTTTAAGTATGGCGGCTGTTGGGAGGCAACATCAGGGTGCTTCCTTAAATCCTTTTAGAACATGATAGGCTATAAATACATAAATATAATCATGTCTAGAATCCCTGATTTAGGTGATGATGATGCTCTTTAAAGTGTGATATTTTAGGTTGGTTTCTATATTAATAATCAGATTGAATCGACTTAGAGTTTAATTCCAGCAGCATAATGCATGGATTAATTTTAAGAGTCGAGCAATATTAAAAGACCTAAGAAAAACAAAGGTCCTGAAAATTTCAAGCCATTTTTCGTACAGACCATCCTCTGGCCAAAATGAAAGTAAGTTAGAAATAATTTACCAATAACAAAAAGATAATTTATATATGTCAATAACAAAAACCTCCTTGCCTTTTAACATTTACATTCACACCTGAAAATAACTCACGGATCAAGAAAGAAGTTATAATGGGGTTCAGAAAACCCTTATAATTCAAACAATACTGGTTATTAAGACTCAAAGGATATCACTAAAATGTATGGTCATGAGTGTTTATATTAGAAAAAAAGATAGGTCAAAAATAAAGCATCCAAAATTAACAGCTAGAAAAAGAAAAACAAACCAAAGAAATTAGAAGGAAAAATTAGGTTGAACAACAGGAAAAGCCATTTTTGCATGTCAAAAAATGTGATCAAATATTTAGAATTTCATATGGTTCAACCTAATGCATTTTAAGATGAGAATGTAGGGCCTTCCCTGGTGGCGCAGTGGTTGCACGTCCGCCTGCCGATGCAGGGGAACCGGGTTCGCGCCCCGGTCTGGGAGGATCCCACATGCCGCGGAGCGGCTGGGCCCGTGAGCCATGGCCGCTGGGCCTGCGCGTCCGGAGCCTGTGCTCCGCAACGGGAGAGGCCGCAGCAGAGGGAGGCCCGCATACCACAAAAAAAAAAAAAAAAAAAAAGATGAGAATGGAAATTTTTAAATAAAATTTAATACAATAAAGAAGATGAATAAAGTCAAAAGTTTATTCTTTGAAACCAAAATTCAGTAACTTTAGGCACGATTGAGCAAAACAAACAAACATAAATAAAGATAATAGGAAAGTAAAAGTGAATGTAACTATGGATGCGATAGAAATGTATAAGATAAGAGAATACCATGACCAAACTTTTGGCAATAAATGAAAATAACATAAAATTTAAAACTTTCTTGAAAAATATAATTACCAAAACAGAGTCAAGAAGAAATAGAACAGTGGAATGTTCTATAAATATTAAGGAAATTGGGTCCATAGTTTAAAATCTTCTTATGAAGAAAGTTCCAGGCCCAGATGGTTTTATTACGCCAAGCATTTTCTTCTTACACAAAATACTTGAGAAAATAGAGAATGTTACGCTCAAAGCTAGAATATAGTCTTGAAAGCAATACCAGACAAGGACAGGAAGTGAAAGAAAAGTTACAGGTCAGTTTCTCTCATATATATGTGGAGATCCTAAACAGTGTATTAGTAAATGGAATCCAGCAATGAATAAAAAATTATTATAGTGAAAGTATTGAAGTAGACCTAAATAAAAGGAGAGACATAGTCTTTTCATGAATAGGAAGACCAATATTATAAAGTTGCCAGCCCCAAGTTGATTTCTAGTTTCAAAGTAATTCCAATCAAAATCTAAGTAGGATTATTTGGAATTTGACAAGCTTATTCTAAAAATTTGTATAGAAGAGCAGAGTTTCAAAAATAATCTTACACATGATGTTTCGTGCAAAAGCAAGTCACAGAAAAATGGTTCCATTGGCCTGAAGTTAAAAACATAGAAAGCCAAAGAATTTTATGGAATCATACATTTGTGAACTGTTTTTTAAAAAGCAAGGGAATGATAAGCATAAAATTCAAAAAAATTTAAAAATTCTGACAAAGAAAAACCAGGTAGGATGCTTATTCTACCTCATATCAAGAAAAATAAAGCAATAGGCAGTAAGGTAGCTATAGTGTGGTAATAACTGGTGCAGAAAAAAACAAAGATCAATGGAAAGAATTGAGGGTTCAGAGGCAGATCCATGCATATCTGGAAACTAATATATGACAAATGTGGTCTCTCAGATGAGTGGGCAAAAATGACTATTAAAAAAAAGTACTTTAAAAATTGGAAAAAATATATATATATCTCTCTCCAAAAGAAAGTAGATTCCCTCCCTCATGTCATGAATAAAGATCAATTCCAGATGTATCAAGCACATAGAAAGGAAAAAGTTAATAGTTTTTTTTAAAAAAAAGAATATAGGAGCATATTTTTTAACCTCACATGGAAAAGACAGAAAAAGCATATCAAATAAGAAATAAGTACATTAAATAAAATTACACTAAAATTTTTTAAACCCTTGCTCCTCAAAAGGAGCAAGACATTTGGACATTGGAGAAGACATTTGTAACATATTTAACTGTAGAAGAATTACTACCTAAAATATATGTAGAATTCTTACCAGTCAGTAATAAAATGGTTACCTTCCATTAGAAAGATGGGCAAAAGATATGACCAGGCTTGTCATGGAATGAATGGTCACTAAATAAATGAGAAGATGATCAACAAGTCAACAACTAGGGAAATGCAGAGATACCATTTTAGGCCCACCAGCTTGACAGAAATCAAAAAGTATAACTGTGAAATGTCGGGAGGGTGTGAAGCAGTAAGAACTCTGATTGCTGCTAATGGGAAAGTCAGTTGTTCTATATACTTGGAAAACAGTTTGGCTCTGTCTACTTCACGTGAACATGTGTACACCCTCTGCTCAAACTTTTGCAACTTTGTACCAGGAGACTCGTGAGAGTGTTCGTAAAAGCATAGTTTATAATAGCAAAAATCTGAAAATGACAACAATGGCCATCAACATTAGAGTGGAGGAGTATCACAGAATACTACACAGCTTTTATAAAAAAGACTCAACTACAGCTACATGCATCCACACTGATGATTCTTAAACACGATGTTCAATGGAGAAAGCAAGTCACAAAAGAATGATTCTATTGGTCTGAAGTTAAAAACATAAAAAGTCAAAAAATTTTATGAAATCATATGTTTGTGGCAAAACCTTTTTTCTAAAGCAAGGGAATAATAAATATACAATTTAGAAAAAATGGTCCCTTTGGAGGTGAATTGTAGGGGAAGATAGAGGGCCTTTGAAGGTGTTAACAGTTCTCGGTTTGGTAAGGAGTACGCCCGTACATAGTTTACTTTTGTCGTCCTTTAAACTATACATAAACGTGCATATGCTACTCTTTTTTTTTTTTTAGTACACGGGCCTCTCACTGTTGTGGCCTCTCCCGTCGCGGAGCACAGGCTCCGGGCGTGCAGGCTCAGTGGCCACGGCTCACGGGCCCAGCCGCTCCGCGGCACGTGGGATCCTCCCAGACCGGGGCACGAACCCGCGTCCCCTGCATCGGCAGGCGGACTCTCAACCACTGCGCCACCAGGGAAGCCCTTGACAAGGGTTTTTGTATTTCAGAATTCTATGTGAATTTATAAAAGCTCATTTTTTTAAAGAATACAGTTACCTTTCTGAATTTATAAATTATAGTTTCTTCACATTTTCCTTTACTTTTTACTTTCCTTCTGTCCCTTCTTCCAAGTTTCTCTTTTTACATTTTTTTGTTTGTGACCTCTGTATTTCATGTTAGAGGATTGTCTCAAATAATTGGTGATCCTTGGCTGCTATTTTATGTATAAGATCAAGGCATGATAAACCTGGATGGAAGCTCAGTATGAATGGATGAGGTTTGCCCAATGATGGGTCTCACAGTAGGGTAAACAGTTGCAGACCAGCCATTTCATTTGGGTGGGCCCTGAATGACAGGATCTGTTTATCTCTGCTCTTAGACTGATCCATTTTTCCAGGTGGAATTTCTCCAGGCACCTGACTCTGGGGGCTGGGGTGTCAGCCTGACTGCCAGTTTTCTGAGAGAGAATCCAAGAAGGGACGTGGAATTTTGAAAATGACTCCATTCCAGTACAAGACGTCAATCCCAACTTCTCCTGTGCCTCATGTCCACGAGTCCCAAGTCTGTCTGGTTGAATTTGTCTAGAAACTATACTTCCTGATAATGATAAATGGCATTATACACCTGGCACCTAGTTGCACCATATACTAACTTTAAAATAATCCCCCTTATTTTTAGCTCCCTACCTCACCCTTCCCCAGCACGTGGTGCCTCTAATTCATGCATGTCCAAGATTCTGCCTTCCTCTGCAGACAATTAGGTTTGTCCTTCTGTTGCTCTGCCATGGAATTTACCACTCTTTCAATTACTTTTGCCTTCATGTTTCTGTTTGGAAATTAAGGGGGTCTGCTAGTTTCACTGGAGGTAGATTGTATATTTCTGATCCTCAGTCTTATCGTTTGGGGTTGATTTTATAAGAGAAAGGGAAGTGGACAGGCCTTTCCTCTGCTACCTTAATTTCACATCTTAGAGGCTGTTGCCTTGTTCAACACGATGGATGAGGCACGCACATCCTTGCTGGAATGAGAGGTATCGCTAGGGAAAGAACACAGGAGTAGAAGTAGGACATCTGGAGGACCCTGGACAAATCACCTACTGTGTGCTTGTTGCACTCATACTATCAGAAGGTGACCTGTCCGTATGAGGGAACCTCAGGGAACATATATTCATGATTCTAGCCCAGATGGATATAGAGGCTCACTCTTCATGGATGATGGCGAATAAATATTTTGGATCGTGATGTTACTCCATTCCCATGGATGACTGAAGAATATAATGTGTTTTCTTTCCGTGATAGATGGGCCTTGAGAGTAAGGACGATGATAAAGACTAATTTTAGGGGAAATGAGCTGGGTTATAGACTGTAAGCCTTAACCAAAACTTGCAGCAGTTTTAAAATATATGTATACCATGCTCTTTCATCTTTCCTTTCTTACTAACATTTCCTGGAATCGTCATTTTATGTTTATAGAAGGAACTCAGGGAGCCTCCTTAGAAACAATGCGGTGCTTATGTCATCTGTTGTTACAGGGTAACATGCACTATTTACTACCTAAGTCATTTTACCCTGAAAGTTAACAGGGTGAAATGACTTAGGTAGTAAATAGTGCATGTTACAGCAATAGCTGCAAATTAGAACTATGTGCGAGGTTGTTCTAGATGAAGTATGTCCGTAAAAGGAAAAAGGAAAGTAGCCCTAGGCATCTTTAAAGGGGAAGTGTTTCTCTTTGAGTTTTGTCACAGATTTTGCTGTCTAGTGGCTGGAGGCCCTGAAGCTAGGAGTGCCCACTGTCACTAGCTCTTCACCTTCCAAGCAGGAGTGAGAAAAAGCCAGGTAATTTGCATCATGGTACACTCGAAATCAAAGGCCATCCATCATTTCTGATACCTTGAATGCAATGATTATCATATCAAAGACATACGATGACATTGAAGATAATAACTTTTCTGTTGCCCATTATCTCTAACCAGCTTGGAGTAATTATTAGCATGTGTTCTTTTCAAAAGCCGAACCCTCTAGATTTTGGAGAGAAAATCCCTATTTGAGCCACCAAGAATATGTATGAGACTAGATTCAATGTCTTAATATTAACTGAGAAATTATATCAATAAGGCAGGAAGCCCAAAGGTCTTATAAACTTTGTTATTTATAATCCTTTGGAGGGCAGTATGGCTGTCTGTGTACCTGGGATTGGCCTTATCTGAGAAAGCCGTACTCCTTGACTGAGCGCGTAGCTTTGAAAGAGGACTCCATGGAAATTGAGAGAGGAAGGGGTACGTTTCCAGCTAGTTAGTTAGCAGAAAAAAACCTCTAGGAATTAGGGATTATATAAACGTACAAATATATATCAGGCTCTGTGCTAAGTGCCAGTGATAGTAAACAAAATACTTCATTCATTCATTCATTTGCAGTCACCTGGCTACTCAAAGTGTTACCCATGGACCAGCAGCATAAGTATCACCTGGAAGCTTATTATAAATAAAACATTCTCACTCCTTGTATTAGTTTCCTAGGGCCAACTTAAACTACCATGAACTGGGTGACTTAAAGCAACAAAAATTTATTGTCTCCACGGTTCCAGAGACTACAAGTCTGAAATCAAGGTGTTGGCTGAGCCATGCTCCCTCAGCAACCAGTAGGGGAATCGTTCTCCCCTTCTTCCTATCTTCTGGTGGTTTGCTGGCAATCTTTGGCATTCCCTGGCATACAGCTGCCTTCATCAACACTTGACCTTCTCCTAGTGTGTCTCTGTGTCTTCACATGGCCATCTTCTTAAAAGGATGCCAGTCATATTGGATTAGAGGTATATACTCTCCTCCAGTATGGACCCCATCTTAATTACATCTTCAATGACCCTATTTCCAAATAAGGTCACATTGTGAGGTGTTAGGGGTTAGGACTTCAACATATCTTTTTTAGGGGGAATACAGTTCCATCCAAAACAGGTCTCATCCATACCTGGTGAATGAGATTGTGTATTTTTCATGATGTCCCTGTTAATTCACAGGCACCCTAAACTTCTAGAGGATATCCCAGAGGTTGTTAATTGCCTTATACCATAGACAGTTTTTTAGTGTCTCCACCAAACTTCTCTAAGGGCTTTGCCTACAGGATATAGAGGTATATAGGATGGAGATGTTTCCCATGCAGCTTAGGGGTAATGGAGAGAAAGCTTTCCCTTTGCTCTTCAGTGCTAGGTCCAATAGGGTGGGAAGGGGAAGAGAAGGAACATTTACTCTCCCAGTCTTTGCTAGGCATGCAGATTGGTTATTGAGACAGGAATTTGAAGTGAGATTGTGGTAAAGGAATGTAAAACAAAAAACAAGTAAAACATGACTCAGAGGTCCTGTGGCATCATGCCTCTGGTGTATCAGGAGTAATGAACCACTGTGCTCCCATCCCTCCTAAAGCAGAGTCAATAAATTCTTCTTCCTGCTGTTAAAGGGTGAGTTACATGTATGGAGTAAGTTCCTGGCTTTGAGAAAGTTGAGCCATGATGACTGGAGACCACCTGAAGTTATGGAATTGAGCTTTCCCAGGTTGTCCCGACGTTAACATCTGTCCCAAAGAGAGTCCCTGTTTCCTCTCACTTCCTGGCCACCAAAGCTTAGTATTCACATCTTCAAAGTCAGAGTCTTGAATATTTTTGGGTTTTGTTTCACTAGAAGTTGATATCTTCATACTTTTCTGTTCTTTTTCTTTTTTCTTTTTTTCTGCTGTATAGCCCTCTGTCTAGTTGCTTCTCACCAGGTTAGTTGTCAGTTTTAGAATTGTTTCATATTTATTAAGGCAAGCACCCTTTAAGGGGCCTTGAGCACTAAGAAATCATAGGATGACGTTTCTCATCTGTACCTTGGTGTGACAGTAGTTTTGGTCCTGTCTGCAGACAGGACAGTTAATGCACTGATGTCTCTCCTGAGTCTCTGATCAAGAGTAAATGCAAGTGATTTGGTTTTTGGAGTTTGTTCTCTACGTAACAGGAAAACTCCAAAATCAGCAGAAGTACCTCCTGCCCACACCCGCCTCCCAATCCCACTGTGCCCTTTTCACTCCCTGCCCCACTGCAGACTTCACCTGCTGTGGCCTTCTCTCTCCATTTGCTTTCTGAACAGAATTCACTGGCCCGAAAAGCAATAAAAGGGTTTTTCTGTCTCATCAGTAAGGGAATGGGATGCCAAATATGTTCTCAGACGCAGGACAGGATGACAATTTGCCTTTTCACATTTCTTGGTGAAGAGCCTAAATCCTTAAAGTAAATTTCATCTGAGCAATTTTACATGTCCCCAAAAATAAGGCCATGGAAGAGATTCAGACCTAACAGTTTGACAGAACAGTGCAGCTTAGTTTCCCTTGAAACATTTGGTGGCACAGATATCAGGCTGCGTGTGGAAAGCTTATTTTAATGCCATTTATCAGGCCAGTTGATGGAGGCCACTACCCAGAAGCTTACCCACCCACGCTGGCCATCAGTGGCGAGGGCTTGTTTATACCAAGTCAGGTGACCTTTCATAATTTGGCACCATGGAGCCTGCCAACCAGCTCCTCTGGGTGTGATGCCAAAGAGCGGCGGGGGTGGAGTGCAGGAGAAGAAGGGACAAGGAACCTGAGTCAGCATTTATTTTCCTGGGCACCTACCAAGAAACAAACGCATGTTTCCAAGGGAGCGCTCATTCTCCCTGAGGAGAGAGCAAGATGGCTGCCAAGTCTGGTCCTGCTATTCCCCTCCAGCTGGCCCTAGCTCTTGGTACTGGCTGGGAAAAGTAGTTGCTTACCTGTCTCATCTCCAGTCACCATCACATTAGCAGTGTCAGGGAGGGCACAAGGCTGGCCACAGCTGTGAAGTGGGATTGTGTCAGTTGCTTATTTCCATGATTTTTTGAGGGGGGAGGAGGGGAAGAGGGTGCTTATAAGGCCTACATCCACGGGCTACCATGCCTCATGACCGGGTATCATCTTGTGTTACATCTTGGAATGTCCATTGGGAAGCACTCTGTTTTCCAAATTAGATTTCTATTACTTATAAAATAAGGATTTCCAATTTGGGGAGTGTGTGAATGGGTGAGAGTTAAATGAGAGTAAAAGTTAAACCTAGGGGTTCCCTGATACATACCATATCTCATCCCCAGAAGATACCGCTCTCTAATCCAGCCAAAATTCAGACTCCATACTGATTTATATTTGTGATTTGGAGGAATCCAGAGGAAATTATCAGCTCAGTCACCCAAGCTTAAAGCCCTTAGGATAGGTGCATCAACTTCTACATCTGCACCATAGGATTCTACCTGCTTTTCAGCCTAGTCCATGAGAATGTCTTCAAGATAAATGCAGCAGTCATTATGAAAGTACCTTGGTCCGTTTGGAAGCTAGTGCCTTAGAAATGCAAAGGATTACTGTTAAGGAGGCAAGCTGACTTGTCATCAGTAGCACATATGCTTTATGCCAGCCTCCGAATGTCTGTAGTTTTGCCAAGTAGTGGAATTTGGTGAGTGTTGATATGAAGCATAAGCAAAAGATATGGCCAGTCTGAAGGCACAAAAATAGAAATAGTGTTTTTCAGAGTTTTGCTTTGGAGAGTCAGATTGTCTCCTTTCTGTGTATTCTCCACTGTGTTGTTTGATCTCCCTGAGAGAGGCAAGCCATGTACTCATTTGTTCTCTATAGTTGAAAATGTCCTGCCCGTGGAGATTTGATACATATCATTGTCTCGGAAGTAAATATCTACCCATGTATGTAGATCCTTCATTTATTTGTTTTTGGTGGAAGAAGGGAAAGGCAGCAAATTTCACATGTACTTAAGTTGCCTGAAGTGACCGAAAGATGTTCATTGGTGATAACACATGAGGCTGTATTTAACTAGACATGGGGCCTGTCCTCCAGGCTCTGTGATAAAACCAACTTCACTGGAGATGGAAATCCCACGACTGAAACTGAGAAAGTTCAAATCTGTGGGCTAAGCTGAAGAACAGAATACCCACCTGATCTGCTTTAGGTTTCAGTGTGTTTGGTGTTTAGCTAAGGTATAAGTGTGGAAATGACTCCTCTTTTTCAGACAGGGAGGGCTCCCTGGAAGAAGAAGGCTTCTGTGATTCTCTTTATTTTGTAGCTGTGCCGAACTCACTTGGCCAAGCGTGCTTCCAGCATTCATGGCCTATACAGACCATTTATTTTTATTTTTATGTCTGGCCACGTCTGCCAAGCTCAGGCAGAAAGCTAAAGATATATATGGATTTTATGAAGATGTGAAAATCCCACTGGACCTGGCAAGAATTCTTTCTTGGTCTGTCTGGCAAGACTTTTCTAGTTGAGCAGTCAGGGTGTGGTTTTTCCACTGGAGCAAATCTGTCTTCCCATTCCTGTCTTCATTCTTATTCAACGAGGCAGATTTTTCTAAAAATCCACATATGTAAGAAATAATAATGATTTGGATGCACGGGCTCAAGGTGCAGGTTTAGACAGGGTGGGGTGTGGGCCTGCCTTCCCCTCTCTGGAAGGCATGGTGAGAGGTCCTTAGGCGATGTAATAGTGCGCATGTGTGACAGGCCCTAATCCTAGCATGCGGCGGGGGTCTGGAAAGGCTTTGCCTTAAACTAGGCATGTCTAATAGGGTTTCACACAACCTGTGAATTTGCCCCTGCACAAGGTCAGCTTGTAGGTCAGTGGAATGCTGCACAAATTGCATTCTCCTCCAGACTGTAATTATACCTAGGAGAAGGCCATGTGTTGCCAAGTTCAGCTGACTCCAGATAGGACCAAGATAAACTGAGGGCTTGCTAATGCTTCTCAAAAACTGATTTTTAAGGCTTTGATATAAAGCATCTCTTGTTTTTTTTTTTTTTTTTTAAAAAAAGATGGTCTTGAGGTTTATGAAGGAGCCTTGTGTAGAGGATGGTGAGACCAGCCATTGTCTGCCTTCCCTGAGAGCAGAACAAGATTGTTTGAAATGGACGCATGAGGAATTCCAGTCAGACATAAAGTGAAATGCTTCGGTGCCAAAAGCTACTTAATACTAGAAAATGATTTTAAGGATTATAACAAATCAAGTAATATGCAGCTAAAGACAAAGAAGAATGAAATACGGGTATGGGG
Source organism: Physeter macrocephalus (assembly GCF_002837175.3). Taxonomy (NCBI): domain Eukaryota; kingdom Metazoa; phylum Chordata; class Mammalia; order Artiodactyla; family Physeteridae; genus Physeter; species Physeter macrocephalus. Next base: position 104,003,021 of record NC_041224.1, on the reverse strand, counting down.
AACAGTCATAGAGTAGGAATAGGATGAAAAATTTAGGTTGTGTTTACAATTAGCTGAGGTCGATTGCGTTTTATTTGTTTGATGGAAAATGGCTATAAATATGTGTCTGTTATATGCCTGTAACTATAGTAATTTCTTAAAGTGTGAGCTTTCTTCTAAAGTAAGGTCCATCCTTAAATATCTGGGCCATTCCAAAGGAAGAGGGTAAGTCAGGCAACATCTGCAGGTTTCTTCAACGCTAACGGCTAAGTGATTCCAAAGTCCACTTAAAGCAGAATATTCAGTAGATGAGCAAACTTTTATAAGTACTCATACTCTCTCATAAATGTTTTCTGAAATATCTTTCTCGAACAGCCTGAAATGGGCATTTTATTCCCCGGACCCACTTGGAAGGAGGTCACATTGAGAGCTTCAAGGCATAATTCTGCCTACCTGTTCCACATCCACGTGGAAAACCATGAATTTGACATTCACATTATGAAGCTATGGACTAATAAAGTCAGGAATCCTACCAATATCCAACAGTCAAATGTGGAGGACTGGCCTGAGGGTCTGCAGTGTGAAAGCCCCTCCTGCTGGCTGGTCGTAATGCCTAATGCAGAACCTTCACCCCAGTGGCCACGTGGCATGGAAGGAGCCCTTTCTGCGTGGGTAAGGGGAGCTTAGGTTGCAGTGTTGGTTGCAGGTCCTGGTCTGCAGAGCTTCTCATCTCTCAACTCTCCCTCATGGAGAGGTTTTCCAGAGGTGAGACGTGGACTTTTGTTTCAGGAAAAAGGAACTGAGTGTAACGCTTCTGGAAATGCTTTCAGGTTACCCAGAGGAAGACTCTGCCGAAAACAGCCATTTCACTTAAAATCCCCACTTTCAATGAGTCCTGGCATTTTTTAGGTATTGTATACCTACCTAAGAACAATTAGAAACTCTTCATGTTAGCTGATCCCTGTAAATAGCTCCCTTATGTCAGACTTATTTATGTGAGTTTCTCTCATATAAATAAACCGGTCTTTGAACTCCCATTGAACAAGGATGTATATATATGTATATATATATATACACATATGTGTATGTGTTTGTGTGTGTATATATATATATATATATATATATATATATATATGTTACTTTTAATCTTTATAGCCCTGCAGTGCACCAACATCGGAGTTTGCATATTGTGAGTGTTGCTTAATTGGACTGACTGTGTCTCAGCATTGGTGTGGGATGATAGGGCAGGCATAGAAATAGAAGGCTGGTCTCCTGATTTTTCTCTTAACGACCAGTCACCAGATGATGATGCCTGTCCCTTTCCATAGCTGGTCAAGGGAATATGACAGCTCAGAAGGCTCAAGCTAAAAGCTAGAGGGCAGGACCGTTGTATTTATGGCTCTGGTTCTTAGTTTTATTTGTAGTTCTACTTAGATTGTTACATTGCTGGGAACCTTTGACTTGGGCCAGACAACTTTAAAAATTTGTTAAAATAACACAGGATAATAACAACCAGAATGCTTAAAGAATGGGTTGGTTCTGATTAATTAAATTTGTAGTTAATAAATGATTTGATATGTTATGGGGTTTTTTTGTATGTAAAGTCCTGTGGTTATTTTTAAAATGTATTCAATAGAAAAGTTCCTACTATAAAAAAGGCAGGCTATTAAATATCTGACAGCCTCAGGCAATTTAGGATTCTAAAAGTTTTCCAGATAATCATTACGATCGCCAGTCTTCACTGTTCGGTAATGCAAATAGGGAAGGTATAGTTGATTGTGATTTCTTTCAAGCCCATGATATTTTAGAGAAGCTAGTGAATTGGGAAGAATACCCAAGATTAGTTTATCTTCCTCTCATATTTTCTTTCTCTGCAAAGAGGAATTTTGAAGTTGACTTTATCTGTCTAGAAGTTAGCTTAACAAGAATGCGTATGATACGATAAAAGAAAAACAAGAGGAATTTTCAGTTAGTGGAAGGTTCTCCATAAATTGCATCTGGTTATTTGAAACTTGACCGTGATTCTAAAAAAGAATATTTTAAAAGCAGTGTAATAATTATTGGTTGATAACTAACTGAACATCTTAAAAAAAACAAAACAAAAAACCCTTTGTCCTCCCTCTTTCTTTTCCTTGTTTGTTCTCTGCATCAGTTTTCTCAATCTTGTCTTTTTTCCTCTATGTTTTCTTCCTACCTACTCTGCTATGAAGGTAAATGCCTCAGATAATAGGTAAAAATCTGGGTAAGGAGTAATGACATTTGATCACAAATATCAGAAAAGATAATTGGGTTAGAACAAAGTGTGCTTCTAGTTCTATGCCCCTTGCTTTAATGCCCTAGCAGTGAGGTGACTGCACTGACTTTACAGGACTCCTGAGCCTATAGTATTGTTACCTTTCTGGAAATCCACAGGGGGCCACTAAAGGAATAAAAGTTTACAATATTATGGTGCTCACTGCCCCCAATTCACAACTGTCCATTTGGATTGGCTCGTGTGCAGAGGCGCATAAATCCTTAGTAGGGGCGCAGTAAAAGGTAGTTCCCTAACCCCTTCTTCCCTTAGAAAATGTCTCTTATCCACAGCAATCTCTGTGTAAGTCTCTCTTCCTGCTGTTCAGCTATGTCATTATTTAAATTTCTTTGCATTGAACTAGCCCAATAGATAGTCATTGGAAAACAGCAAAAAGGATTCAAAGACAGTTCACAAGAACATGTGACCAGTAATCAGATGGTTAGCCTTACTATTAAATCATTAAAAATGCCAAATAGTGAAAAAACATTTTACCTATCATATTGGCCAACATTTTTTAAATTGATAATACTCAGAGTGGGTGAGGGAACAGGAAAACTGTCACTCTCAAACACTTGGCAGGGGTATACATTGATGGCACCTATTAGAAACAATTTGACAATATTTATCAGAATGTAAAATGGACATGCTCTTTGAACCATTTCCATAAGTCTATCCTATAGAAATACAACCTCAAGTGACCTCAGGAATGATCTGAATATATACTGAAGTCTTGGACGGGACTTTTTAGCTGACTGAACTCCCACTGAGTCTGTTTATTAAGTCTAATGTGTTGTTTTCCTCCGTGGTTTTTTTTTAGTCATTTTGCATATTGGACTTAAGAATATTTTAAACTATGTATTCTCCTCTTTGTGGGCTTTTTGACCCCTTTTTTACTTCTGATTTTTTTTCTTGTAATTTGTTTGGTAGTGTCCTTCACTTCCTAAATTAGAAGCTTTACAAACTACAGGCACCCTTGTTCTATTGTGCTTTGCTTTATTGTGCTTTGCAGGTCCTGCAGTTTTTACAAATTGAAGGTTTTTGGCAACCCTGTGTCGAGCAAGTCTATTGGTGCCATTTTCCCCAACAGCATTACTCATTTCATGTCCAATTTTGGTAATTCTCACAATATTTCAAACTTTTTCATTATTATTATATTTGTTATGGTGATCTGCGATCAGTGATCTTTGATGTAACTAATGTCATTGTTTGGGGACACCATGAACCACGCCCACATAAGATGGGGAACTGAATCAATGTTGGGTGTATTCTGACTGCTCCACCAACCAGCCATTCCCCCGTCTCTCTCCCTCTCCTCAGACCTCCCTCTTCCCTAAGACTCAACAATATTGAAATTAGGCCAATTAAGAACCCCACAATGTCCTCTAAGTGTTCAAGTGAGTGAAAGGAAGATTCACACATCTCTCACTTTAAATCAGGTGCTAGAAATGATTAAGTTTACTGAGGAAGGCATGTCAAAAGCCGAGATATGCCCAAAGCTAAGGCCTTTTGCACCAGTTAGCCAAGTTGCGAATGCAAAGGAAAAATTTTTGGAGGAAATTAAAAGTGCTATTCCAGTGAACACACAGATGATAACAAAGTGAAACAGTGAAAGTTTTAGTGGTCTAGCTAGATCAAATCAGCTGCAGCATTCCCTTAAGCCAAAGCCTAATCCAGAGCAAGGCCCTAACTCTCATCATTTCTAGGAAGGCTGAGAGAGGTGGGAAAGCTGCGGAAGAAGAGTTTGAAGCTAGCAGGGGTTGGTTCATGAAGGTTAAGGAAAGAAGCCATCTCTATAACGTAAAAGTGCAAGGTGAAGTAGCAAGTTATCCAGAAGATCTAGCTAAGATAATTCATAAAGGTGGCTACACTAAACAGATTTCTAGTGTAGCTGAAACAGCCTTCTGTTGGAAGAAGATTCCATCTAGGACTTTCATAGCTCGAGAAGGAGAAGTCAAAGCCTGGCTTCAAAGCTTCAAAGGACAGGCTGACTCTCTTGTTAGGGGCTAATGCATCTGGTGACTTGAAGTTGAAGCCAGTGCTTATTCACCATTCCAAAAATCCTAGGGCCCTTAAGAATTGTGCTAATTCTACTCTTCCTGTGCTCTATAAATGGAACAACAAAGCCTGGATCACAGCACATCTGTTTACAACATGGTTAACTGAATATTTTAAGCCCATGTTTGGGGCCTGCTGCTCAGGAAAAGGATTCCTTTCAAAATATTACTGCTCATGGACAGTGCACCTGGTCACCCAAGAGCTCCGATGGAAATGTACAATGAGATTCATGTTGTTTTCATGCCTACTAACACAACATCCGTTCTGCAGCCCATGCATCAAGGAGTAATTTTGACTTTCAAGTCTTATTTTTTAAGGAATACATTTTGTAAGGCTATAGCTGCCATAGATAGTGATTCCTCTGATGGATCTGGGAAAAGTCAATTGAAAACCTTCTGGAAAGGATTCACCATTCTAGATGCCATTAAGAACATTGGTGACTCATGCTAAGAGGTCAAAATATCAACATGAGCAGGAGTTGGTAAGAAGTTGATTTCAACCCTCATGGATAACTTTGAGGAGATCACTGCAGATGTGGTGGAAATTGCAGGAGAACTAGAATTAGAAATGGAGCCTGAAGATGTGACTGAATGGCTGCAATCTCATGATAAAACTTGAACAGATGAGGAGTTGCTTCTTCTGGATGAGCAAAGAAAGTGGTTTCTTGAGATGTGGAGTCTACTCCTGGTGAAGATGCTGTGAAGACTGTTGAAATGACAACAAAGGATTTACAATATGACACAAACTTAGTTGCCAAAGTAGCAGCGTGGTGTGAGAGGATTGACTCCAATTTTGAAAGAAGTTCTGCTCTGGGTAAAGTGCTATCAAACAGCACTGCCGGCTGCAGAGAAGTTGTCTGTGAAAGGAAGAGTCAATGGATGCGGCAGACTTTATTCCTGTCTTATTTTAAGAAACTGCCATAGCCACCCCAATCTTCAGCAGCCACACCATGATTGGTCAGAAGCCATCAACACTGAGGCAAGACACTCCACCAACAAAAATATTACCACCTGCTGAAGGGCTCAAGTGATAGCATTTTTTAGTAATAAACTATTTTAAATTAAGGTATATACATTGCTTTTTTAGACATAATACTCTTGCACATTTAATAGACTACAGCATAGTGTAAACATAATTTTTATATGCACTGGGAAGCAAAACTTTGTGTGACTCACTTTATGGCGATATTCACTTTATTGCAGTGATCTGGAACCAAACCTGCAGTATCTCGGAGGTATGCCTGTTGTACAGTGCGCAAAACAGGATGGTACTGGTATAAAGACAGACATAGACCAACAGAACAGAGGAGAGAGCTCAGAAATAAACCCACATGAATGTGGTCAAATGATCATCAACAAGAATGCCAAGACTAAAAAATGGGGAAAGGATAGTCTCTTCAACAAATGGTGCAGGGAAAACTGGATATCCAAATGCAAAAGAATGAAATTGGACTGTTATCTTTCAGCATAAACAAAAATCATTCAGAATAGATTCAAGACTTAAATGTAACATCTGAAAGTGTAAAATTCCTGTGAGAAAACATGAGAAAAGCTTCATAACATTGGTCTTGCTAGTTATTTCCTGGAAATGACACCAAACCACAGGCAACAAAAGCAAAAATAGACGAGTGGAACTATATCAAATTAAGAAGCATCTACACAGCAAAAGAAACAACCAACAGAATGAAAAGGATATATATGGAATGGGAGAAAATATTTGCAAACCGTATGTCTGATAAAGGGTTAGTATCTCAAAATATGTAAGGAACTCCTACAATTCAGTTTTTATAAACCTGATTTAAAAATGGGCAAGGACATGTATAGACATTTCGCCAAAGAAGACCTACAAATGGCCAACAGGTATATGAAAGGATGTTCAACATCACTAACATCAGGGAAATGCAAATCAAAACTACACCTAGCAGGATGGCTGTTATCAAAAACAAAAGGATAACAAGTGCTGGTAAAGATGCTGAGAAATTAGAAAAATAGAACTACCACATTATCCAGCAATCCCACTCCTAGATATTTATCCAAAAGAATTGAAAACAAGATCTCAAAGAGATATTTGCACTCCCCTGTTCACTGCAGCATTATTCACAATAGCTAAGAAGTAGAAATAAGTTAAATGTTCATTGATGGATATATTTATATATATATATATATATGCACACAATACAATACGCACATATGTATATATGTATATGCGCACATATATATATATACACACAAACACAATGGAATATTATTCAGCCTTAGGAAGGAGATTCTGTCACATGCTACAACATGTATGAACCTCAAAGATGTTATTCTAAGTGAAATCAGCCAGTCACAAAAGGACAAATACTGCATGATTCTGTTTACATGAGGTATCTAAAGCAGTCAAACTTGTAGAAGCCGAAAGCTGTCCAGGGGCTGGGGGGAGAAGGAAATGGAGTATAGCTGTTCAAGGGGTGTAGAGTTTCCGTCATGTAGGATGAAAAACTTCTAGACAACTGCTGTACGACAGTGTGCGTATAGTTAGCAGTGATGTACTGTACATTTAAAATGTTGTTAATATGGTAGATTTCATGTTTTCCTTTCTCTCTCTCTCTCTCTTTTTTTTTTTTTTTTTTACTGTAGTAAAAGAAAAAAGTTAAACCTTTCAGTCATGAAAACAAAAGAAACGACGAGGGCTTAGGGCATATATCCATTCCGTGTCCATTGTGTTCCTACCATTTTAGCTGGTTTTGAGAAACCTGGTGTTATTCCACAATTGAAGAGAGACTTTTTTTTTTTTTTTTTTTTGGCGGTAGGGGGCCTCCTCACTGCTGTGGCCTCTCCTGTTGCGGAGCACAGGCTCCGGACGCACAGGCTCAGCGGCCACGGCTCACGGGCCCAGCCGCTCTGCAGCATGTGGGATCTTCCCGGACCGGGGCACGAACCCGCGTCCCCTGCATCGACAGGCGGACTCCCAACCACTGCGCCACCAGGGAAGCCCAAGAGACTATTTTTAAAGGTCTAGTTAGAGGTAGACAGAGAATTTGACACAAATAGGGAAGAGAATACAAATGCTCTGACTTGAGCACTGCCTACCCCCTTTTTAGGAAGTAGCACCGCATTTCAGAAAACTCTTAAGGTTTCAGTCCAGCCGAAGGTAACAGACCCTTTCTTTCCAAACACTTGCCGTGCCAGGTTATTAAACAGAATTGCAAGGATGGTAACATCCTTTCTACAGGGCAGCCTGGTTGAACAATGAAGTGGGGATGGATTTGCTTGTTTTTATTTTTTGTTTTTTTTTAAATTTTTATTTTATATTGGAGTATAGTTGATTTACAATATTGTGTTAGTATCAGGTGTACAGCAAAGTGATTCAGTTATACATACACATATATCCATTCTTTTTCAGATTCTTTTCCCATATATGTTATTATGGAATAGTGAGTAAAGTTCCCTGTTCTATACAGTAGGTCCCTGTTGGTTATCTATTTTGTATATAGTAGTGTGTATATGTTAACCCCAAGATCCTAATTTATCCCTCCCCCCAACCTTTCCCCTTTGGTGACCATAAGTTTGTTTCTGAAGTCTATGAGTCCATGTCTGTTTTGTAAATAAGTTCACTTGTATCATTTTAGATTCTACATATAAGTGATATATGTTGTCTTTCTCTGTCTGACTTACTTCACTTACTATGATAATCTCTAGGTCCATCCATGTTGCTGCAAATCGTAGAATTTCATTCTTTTTTACGGCTGAGTAATATTCCATTGTGTATATGTACCACATCTTCTTTATCCATTCCTCTGTCAGTGGACACTTAGGTTGCTTCCATGTCTTGGCTGCTGTGAATAGTGCTGAAATGAACATTGGAGTGTATGTATCTTTTCGAAGTATGGTTTTCTCCAGATATATGCCCAGGAGTGGGGTTGCTGGGCCATATGGTAGTTCTATTTTTAGTTGTTTTTTTTTTAAGGAACCTCCATACTGTTCTCCATAGTGGCTGTACCAATTTACATTCCTACCAACAGTGTAAGAGGGTTCCCTTTTCTTCACACCCTCTCCAGCATTTATTGTTTGTAGACTTTTTGATGATGGCTGCTTGCTTTTATCCAATGACAGACAGAACCTCAATCTCAATTTCAGTCCCTCCCTCTCTCTCTGTTCTCTTGTGGTTACTCTCTTGCTTTCTTTTAATTAGCTATTAGAAAACCTTGAATTTGAACCTTGTTTTTCCTGTAGGTAGAACGTGTTACCCAGGGTTTTCAGAACCCTAACTGGATAGCATGGTGAATATTGGTTTGAAGACATTTTTGCAACCCAGTTGTCCTCTTGTCATAAATTTGATTCCTGTGCCTGTCTCCTTGACGTTGATGTGAATGCCACGACCAAGCTTGTATCTCAGTCACTATCTTGGTCTTTTAAGGATAAATCTAGTCAATTCCCAAAGCTTTTCTTATTTTGAATTTGCTTTGCAGTTAGTTCAAGTCATGGTTTTATTCGCCTTTTTAGTTCTTCTCAGCAATTTTAAATCATTAAATTCTACAAAATTTATGACGTCAAGGGCATGAGTCCAGAGCAGTGCCAGGCATGTAACAGATGCACAGCAGATATTTGTTAATGAATGAATGCATGTCTGAATATGTACACAAAGCTTCGGTAGGTTTTTCTTAATTTTGTATTGGACTTTAAAAATCATTTCACTTTAAATTTGTGTTCTCTAAGAAAAAGCTAGAAATTGCATTTTTTAAGAAGATTTTGATATACATAATATCTTGTTCCTTTGCTTTCATATAAAAAATAAATAAAAATACCCAGTACCTTCTTTATTTCTTTTAAAAACTGCAATTCTGTATCCTCCAAGAATCTTTCTTTAAGGCTAATGTTGAAATGATTAAACACATTAGGCTGAAAATCAGATTTTCCTTTTATCTTGATGAAAGCTTAGTGTTTACTGTACTTTCGGCCTAACAGTAAGATAAGAGTAGCCATGCTGAGAGGAGAAAGATAAAGGGCTGGCGATAATTGATTCAGCATCAATCAATAGGTAATTAGACAGTTGGACAAATAGACAGTCTTGGTTGGAGCAAGCTCCTGTTATCCCTTATTGTTCAACCAGCAAGCAACTCAGCTAGTTAGTATCAATATAAATGTAGGTGTTACTGTTTAATCTTGTCTTCACTACATTTTTGGTAGGTTTGTGTGTACATAGGTGGGAGAGGAAGCATAGCTCTTTAGTTTGTATTTTACCCAGAAAAGTGCATTAAAAACATAAGATTTGGTGATGTTGTGTGCGTATTTCCTATTGATTTGTGTAGCCCTGCCACAAGAGAGAAAAAAAAGATAATTTTTTTCCCTTAGTGGCCACTGTGCAATACATTCTTTGGGGCTGATTTGGTTTAGAGAGAGACAAAACTGTGATGAGCTCTCCATGGAATATTCATAGGGGTTGAAATTATTGGCAATGAGGTATTTGGAGTTTCTAAAAAGATTATAAAAGTTTCTGTATACATCATATATTATTATAAAAGACCACTTCTAAATAATTTCAAATTAAATCTGTATGTACACAGTATTATTTATATTAATCATAGCACAAATACAAAGCAACCTAACCCTCCTGACTAGGGCAATTTTATTTAAATAATAAGTCAAGTCTGTGTCAGGACCTGTTTTAGGTGCTTTACCTATATTATGCCATTTAATTTCTAGAATAAATGTACAAACTAAGTACAGTCAGCCCTACTTCATGATGAAAAAGTTGAATTCTTAGAGGTTAAGTCACTTTTCCTAGGCCATATCACTGGTAAACAGTGGAGTCGAGATCTCAATGATATTCCCCCTAAACCACTCAGCAGATGATCCTGCAGCCAAGGAGGCTGGAGGCTGTGAAGTGACTTACGAAGTCCAACGTGGAAACAGGCCAATGATAAGTGGAAAAGTTGGATAAAAACTTGTACACGTGTTGCAATTACAGATTAGTTAAGATGTGTTTGAAGAAAAAGGATCAGAGTAAAATAAAGATTTGAGTGCTTGTAGTAGATTGGTGGAATTTGGGGTGGTGTTTTTCCTTTATTTTCTAAAATATCTATACTTGTGGATAAGTTATATTCAAATTAAAGTATTAAAACGGAGTGACTGGGGCTTCCCTGGTGGCGCAGCGGTTGCGCGTCCGCCTGCCGATGCAGGGGAACCGGGTTCGCGCCCCGGTCTGGGAGGATCCCACATGCCGCGGAGCGGCTGGGCCCGTGAGCCATGGCCCCTGGGCCTGCGCGTCCGGAGCCTGTGCTCCGCGACGGGAGAGGCCACAACAGAGGGAGGCCCGCATACCACAAAAAAAAAAAACAAAAAAAAAAACAAACAAACGGAGTGACTGTAGCATCAGTTTAGTTTACCAGACCATCTAAAACTCTGAAGGTTTTTGGTATATGCTTCTGAAAGATTGCCTGGTTGTTTGAGCTTGTGTTAATATTTTAAAATTGCAGATCATCAAGTTATTGGATGGAAAACGATCTCAAACTGTGGGAATCTTGATATCTAGTTTGCATTTAGAAATGAAGGATATCCAGCAGGGTAAGTCTTATTCATCGTTTTTTTTCCACCTTTAAAATTTTCCAGCTTTTACTGTGAAAAATGTCAAACATATACAAAATTAGAAGGCTGCGGTGCATCCCGTGTACCCTGTACCTAGCTACAAAACCATTAATCCACTCTTGTTTCATCTAAAGCACCCTCCTTCTATTAGATTACTATGAAGCAAATCTCCGACATTTTATAATTCATCCTTTAAAATGGTAACACACCACGAAAAGATGGACACTTTATGCGTAACTCCAGTGCCATCATCATGCATTTAAAAACATTTGCAGTAATGTCTCAGTGTCATCAAGTATGTAGTTCTAATATCACTGATTGTCTGTAAATTCGTCCATTCATTTACAGTTAGTTTGAATGAGGATCCAAACAGATTTCACGCATTGCCTTAGATGTGTCCATCTCTCAGGGGTTTCTTTTTTTTTTTTTTGGCTGCGTTGGGTCTTTGTTGCTGCGCGACGACTTTTCTCTAGTTGCCGTGAGCAGGGGCTCCTATTCGTTGAGGTGCGTGAGCTTCTCATTGTGGTGGCTTCTCTTGTTTCGGAGCATGGGCTCTATGCACACGGGCTTCAGTAGTTGCAGCACACAGGCTCAGTAGTTGCAGCACACAGGTCCTAGAGCTCGCGGGCTTCAGTAGTTGTGGTGCGTGGGCTCAGTAGTTGCAGCGCACAGGCTCTAGAGCGCAGGCTCAGTAGTTGTGGCACACGGGCTTAGTTGCTCTGCAGCATGTGGGATTTTCCCAGACCAGTGATCGAACTCGTGTCCCCTGCATTGGCAGGCAGATTCTTAACCACTGTGCCACCAGGGAAGTCCCCTCTCAGGGGTTTCTTTTGATCTAGAGGTTTCTATCCTCTATTTTTGTTTTTTTTCGTAATTATTTTTTTGAAGAAGCCAGTTTCTTCAAAAAAGAAGAATATCCTGTGGAATTTCCCACATTTTAGATTTTGCTGTTTGCGTTGCCTGGTTTTTATTATGTTCTTCTGTCCCCTGTGGTTCCTGCAAACTGTTAGTTTGATCTAGAGAGTTAATCTGAGTGGGGGAAGAGTACTTCACAGATGCTATCGTATACTCTCTCAAGAGGTACATAATATCTGGTGTCTCTCTATGATGTTGGTGGGCACTAATGATCTTTGCCTAGATTCATTATTTCATTAGAAGTTTGCCAAATAATGATCTCCTAATTTGATCTCCTAATTCCCTCATTTCTTCTTCATTAGCAGGAATGATTCTATGGAGAAACACTCTCCTTCTTCATCCACTCAGTTACGTCACTGTTTCTTAATCCCCTGTTTTTCAAATGACGCGATTTCAACTTGGTTTCCTTTGGCTCAGTTTGAAATAAGACATTTAGAGAGGGAATTTTACTTGTATATATTTTTCTTAGGCCCTAGAAAAGTAAAAAACCAAAAACCTTCAGATGTTTTTGAAATCCGCGTCTTGCATGAAGACAACACTGCCCCTTTCTCGGTCATCATTTAAATGTAAATCTTCATTTTGACATGTCACTGATAATATTTTCTGAGTGGTAATACAATCTCTCATAGATGGTTTCAGTAGAATTTAGCTTGGGTGTAACAGGAGACACTCTGAGACCACACTTCCTTTCAGGTTTTAGTTGGTGTTGCCTCAAAGTTATTTTATTCTGAGGCACAGCAGAAAACCCCCGTAGGTCCCGAACTGAAAGGCACTTAAGAAACTTTCACACATTATTTTTCCTCTGAAAAAAGCTTTGTTAAGGGCTTAAAATTTTGCTTTATTACAAACATTTAAAATTCCACATAAAACTAAACATATCCTGAGTCAGATGACAGTCACAGAGTATTCAAATAAGCTTGTCTGTTTTTAATATTTCAGCTTAATAGTAGAACTGAATACATAAGTGTGAATATTAAACCTCAGACGATGTTGCACTAGTTGATTTGAGTTTGGGGCAGAGGGTGGCTGGCAAGGTCCACCTTCAAAATTAGAAAAGGTTTCTTCAGTGGCTTTAGGTAGTAGATCTTCTAGAATGGAATTTCTGAAATTCACACAGAAAACTGTGATGCTGACGCAAATGAAAAATGAAAAAAATAAAACCAAAAAAATATCGGCAGGCAAGTTTATAATCTTTTGTCAAGGAGAGTCACTTCTTTGATGCAGTCATTGAAATAGAACGGAATTTTTCAGGTATAGTGGCAGAGTCTTGTCCTAAACCACGGTACTGTTTATAAGCCTGGTAAAAATCAAGTATGCTTGGTTTCATCACCACGACAGGTAGCACTATGGATATGAGCTTTACAATGTCAACAGCACCTTGGACTTTATTCATTTCTTTTTAGGCATGTCCTGTTGTAGTACACATCAGATTGCCATATGGATCAGACTCATTCCGGCCATGTGCTATTCCAGTTACCATCTCAGGACTGTAAACCTTCTTCCCATGGCACTCCAACCTTGTTGGGTTGAATGTTCATGGCGACTTGAATAAGAGATTAGTTCACCGAGACCTTTTCCAGTATTCTACTCTGGAGAAGAACATGTTTATATGAAGGAGACGTGAACTTACATTTTAGCACTGGAAATGTTGATTGTAGCATCACAGACTTCTAGGACCCATGGACACCACTTTAATTCTTTCTCTTGCTTCAGGGCATCTCTGTTATCCACCACAGAGTTGGCTCCTAAGTTAAAAAAAATTATCTCCATTTCATGTCTTCATTTAGTAATGCATTCCAGATGAATATAGCAATATAACTCGAGCTTAATTTCTCTTTAGAATCATTTGACTGACACTGGCATCTGAAGGTCACTTAGGAGCCCGGCCTGTGTCAGGTACATTTCATTCTGAATCCATGTCTGGTCGTGAATGGAATGCACTTGGCCTTGTGTTGTCATCCTGATGAAAGGACTCCCTTTGTTGACCTTGACCTAAACGTTTGTTTTAATGTAAGAGGGGTAGCTGTCGTGAGATCTGATTGGGGCAGGCCAGCTGGCAGCCAGGCAGGGTCATACAGCATGTCAACCATGGTGAGGTGACCACGGTTGGGAGACTGTTCTTCAGCCTTCTGGTCATATATTCATCTTTGTCAGTGTGCAGAGGTAGGTGCACTAACTTGCACTTTAGTGCAAACTTACACGGAGCTGATGTATAAACCGGAAAGCTAGTGTATTCACTCAGAGAAGATCAGAGAATTTTCCACTGTGGTGACAAAAATGTTTATCATAGCTGTTCATTGTTATGTCCATGTCACTTGTCTCTACTTGGCATTAGGTATTTGCTTATGCCATTTTCCCTTTTGCTGGTCACCTTGAAAATAGTTTTGGATGTTTCAGCCCACAGTTACCTCCCACAGATGGATAATCCAGTTTTTACTTGTTCAGCTCTTACAAAGCAACCTTATTTTCTTCATTTGTAAGGTGGGCACTTCTCTGTTGTCCATTAGACACTGCCTATAATGTATATTCAAAGTGGAATTTGGGAGCTCAGTACCTCAAGGTCTTCACTGATAGCAAGTAGCAGAGCCAGTGCTTGTTCCTTTATGACATGTAGCATTTCTTTGCTCCGAATTTCTCTGATAATTAAGCATCATTTACCAATAACTGGGCTAATGTATCATATGTAAATGTCATTCAATAAGTGATTTTTGATTTTAATTTGATTTTAAAGAATAGACTAAACCTTAGACTAGATGAAATCAGAATGTCATGAATTCCGTTCCAGTGCATTTGGGCAAAACTTCTTCATTCTTCTTTCCCTCCATCCCTCCCTCAGTAAACATGTACTGAATGCCAGTTCTGTTTCAGACACTATGACTGCCACAACACATAAGATCCAGACTCTCACATTCTCAAGAGTTCACAGGATGGTGGGAGAGATGTACAAAGTATCACAAGATCACAGTATAGAGTTTCCTGTGAAATAACAGAGAGCACTTTATTGGCTCCTCCTGTAAAACTGAAGATGAGTCTTAGAGGATGAAATGGCGTTCGTCACATAGAGAAGGAGCTTTTCCAACTGAGGAAAGAAGACATGTGGAAAGAGGCACAGCTAGAGTATATACGTTACATGTGAATGTGGCTTGTTTCAGGGCAAAGTGCTGGAAAGGCAAGTAACATCCAGACCAGGAAGGGCCCTGAATATCATCAGACGAAATTTGAACATTATCCCATCAGTAACAGGGAGACAGAACTTCGCATTTAAAAGGGGCAGTGCTGTGATCTGATTTTGAGTGCAGAGATGTCTCTGAGGCCTTGGAAGACTGGCCCCCAAGCCCTTTCGTGCTCTGGCCACAGCCGTACCTCCTCCCTCACTTGGCTGTACTCCCTTCCTCTCTCCCTGCACTCTAGCCACAGTGGTCCTCTGGTTCCTTAAACAGGCCAAGTGCTTTCCTTCCTCTGTGTCTTTGAAGGCACAGCATGCTTTTCCACCCCACTCTTTATAGCTTGCTCCTTTTCTTTGCTGGGGTTCAGCCACGCACCTCAAAGAGGCCCTCCCAGATCCTCTTCCCTAATTTAAGTCGCCCTAAGTTAATTCTCTCATTTTCTGCACAGCAGCTCATATTTTATTTGTTCATCTACTTCTCACTTACATCCACCACCAGAATATAAGCTCCAAGATGGAGATTGTTCACTGTTGTGCTGGGCACCTAGGTGAGGGTCATCAAGGGTCTGTTGAATGAATAGACAAAAATAGTCCTGAAGGTGGCTAGATCTGTTAGAAAGGGGCGGTGATTGTTGACATAATAAATGACGAAGGCCAGAGCTAAGGTTGTGTCTGTGGAAATGTAGAGGAGACCATATACAAGGGATATTTGGAGAGAGGATTGCTACGGTTAGTCCCGTCAGATTCACACAGTGATGGAGAAGTCTTACATGTACCTTGGATTGCTGGTTTCAACAAGAATGTGAATAATGGTGCCAAAAACATAAAATGGAAATACAGGGGAGAAAGCATGGGTAGAAGCATAAAGGTCAATTCCATTTTGGATGATTTGAGTCTGAGATGACTGGTGACATTTCAGCAAAAGTTTTCAATGAGCATCTGAAAATTCTAGCCTGACGCTAAGTAGGTTGGGCTGGGTTAGAGATAGAACATCCCCCCAAAGGTAGCCACCCTCATCTGTTTCTCTCTGCCCAAATGTTGTGGAACATCTTGTGGGAGAAAGCCAAATCCCTGTACTGACTGAAGTTTAAAAGCACTGCATGACTAAAGGCAAGACCTTGGTTGTGGAGGAAGAATAGTTTCAGGACACTGATCATAATACCACTGCACTTGTATTTGGTCCGGGAGAGATTCCGAATAAGTGATTTACTTCTTGCTGGTTTTCCATCTGCTAAACTGGATTACTTACATTTAAAAGCATTTGGCATCCTTGGACACAGTGACTGCCTACATGATTGCAAATTAGTGTTTTCATTCCACGTTAGTGATTTCCTCTTATTCTTTTCCCAGGGGAGATGGAAAATTGCTGTTGACTATTCTTGATATAAACCTCCGTATGTATTGCAACAGAATAAGTGCCAGAAACCTCCTGGCATCTATTTGGAATTTCCCGTACACTCAGAATTCATATTTATAATATTTAATCTAACATGAAAATAAAGCATTTTTCACTTTAGTTCCTACTAGTCCAGAATCTCAGTTTGGGGGTTCAGCTGCATCAAAGACTATCTTTCTGTTTAGAAATCTCAAATCAAAATGTAAGAAGATTTCAGTTAGTTGTATGCCCAGAGTCTAAAACCTAGATCTGAGAATGCCCACTGGACTTTGCTCCCGTTTGCCTAACAGTTTCTGGAAATCTCTGTCAAGGTTTATGCCAATTGTCTAAAACATAATGAATTTCACCAGGCATCTGAAGTTCACCATGAATTGTCTAGGACTTTCCTGAGGAATATTCTAATTCTAGCCTGGAAGACCTATACTCAAAGACCAACATTTTTATCGTGCACCCCTGCCAGTAAAAAGTTTTAGAGCATGCTTCTCAAGATATGTTTTTAAGAACTTGTACATCATGTAAATGTGTGACAGAACTAATATTCACATTATAAAATGTATGCAAAGATATAAATTGAAAGGACATTAATACTTCTAAATATCTTACTGATTTTGATGGCTTTAAGTTCTCAACAGCTAATATCTCAAGGCTCAGTATATAAATAGGGTGAGGCTTATTATTAAAAATCGTGGACTTAAACCCACATTTCAAACAGTCTCTGGATAAATTCTATTATAATTTATGGAGGTCAACATCTTGCCCAATCCGATTCAACTGTCCTTGCTTCTGATTCATTCCACGACTGATGAAGAACTTGTACTAGCAATCAGAGCCTCTGCTCTGCCATTTTTCTTATCGTTGATGGATTACCTTCAGTCTGGGGTTTCTCTGCAGGAATCTTTTGAAGCCAACTTGTTTATTTTGTCAAGTTTAGTTAAAACCAGATTTTAGAATCAGAAAACGTTATTTAATTGCCCTCTCACCATCACCACCAAATCCCGGTATGTGTTGAAAGTAAAAGAACAAGTTGAGGAAGGCACGTGCGAAGGAGTTTACCCACCAAAGGTGACAGGTGGTCACGGCCTACCGTCATACCGAAGGAAGGCGCCAGGGTCAAGCAACTTATTAAGCACTGGCAGAGCTCAGTTTTTGGATGAATATAAACAGTAGTTCTAATGCTACTGTATTTCCTTTCCCAGCTTTCTCTTTCTCCCACCAAGTCTAAAACACCTGAGCAGCCAGGGTTCCCACCCACCTCTCTCTGAACCCCTGTGCATTCCTTCACTCTCAGAGCTGAATCCAGAAAGCAGAGGGTGGCATTTCTTTGTACTTTACCTTCAGGCAACTGGCTGAGACCATCCAATCTGCCTGGAATGTAATTTTGGCTTAAAAGAACCAGAACTAATGGAAGAACAGAAGCAGCTTAACCCAAACTGTTTCTCATTCCACTGCCCTACAGAGAATAGAGGGGACGAAGGAGGGGAAGTTCTGTGAATTCTTCGCCTGTGCCCTTCTTTGAGGTTTGAACCATGGACAATTTTAATTGCACCTATAAAATGGCACCTTGCGGCAGAGTACATGCCTGGACTTAGGCAAGAATTGGGATTTTTGCTTTATAAGATTGAGTGATTTGGAGCTTTGGGAACAGATTAGATGTGTCCCTTTTGGGATTGTCATTTCTTTTCACCTGCCAGCCAGCTCCTGTTTACTGTGTCATTTACACTTGCCTCCTGTTTCCATCAAAGCTCGAGTAAAGGTCTGTACCAACTAACAAGACACACTAGCAAGCATTTGGCAATGTAGATAAGATCGTAAAATATATTCCCTCTATAGTTGCTATTCTTTATGTGTCTGGAGGCAACTTTTGTTTGTGTTTCTTCATTCTCTGTGCCTTCGCTTCCCTTTTTAGTTGGTTCTGGCATGCAGTATAAAATTGCAATTATTAGTATCTTTTCAAGAAAATTGGACTTTATATTACTGTAGATTTTCTTCAAAGATAATGCCTTTTCAAGTTCCGGGTTTCTTTTTCCTTTTTTTTTTTTGTGGTATGCGGGCCTTCCCCTGCTGCGGCCTCTCCCATTGCGGAGCACAGGCTCCGGAGCGCAGGCCCAGCGGCCGTGGCTCACGGGCCCAGCAGCTCCACGGCACGTGGGATCCCCCCAGACCGGGGCGCGAACCCGGTTCCCCTGCATCGGCAGGAGGACGCGCAACCGCTGCGCCACCAGGGAAGCCCTCTTTTTCCTTTTTTTAGAAATTCTTTTTTGCCATGGGAACCACAGTATTGATAATTGTCAATAGCTGTGAATAGTTAACAACGATTGAAGTATATATTAAGATAGCATACTAGAATCGAATTAAGTATTAGCAATAATTAAATAATGGTGAGGTTATGGATTGTACAATACACAAATGACATTTTCGTGGCATGGGCTGTCTGTGGTTCCCACTGGGAGACTGCTGATTGATGTAAAAAGCACGTGATGCCATTCAGAGGCAAAGGTTTCTGTATGGACTGTTGTGGGTAGTTGGTTCACTGATTTTTTTTTTTAAGGTGGTGAGAATTTTAGGTGGAGTGAGTATTTCTAGTCTAACACTTATAAAGGCTAAAAGAAGTACAATCATAGTCCTGTCATTGGTTATGGAACTGAGCTTGGGAAATCATGCTTTGTGACTCCGTGCCTTAGTTTCATTACCTATAAAACTTGGGACAGCAGTAGCAGCCACCTCTTATGATTAAATGTAAAACACTTAGAGCAATGCCTGGCTCACAGGAAGCTCCCGATAAAGGCTAGCTACTACGTGATTAAGTATTCATCTCCAGTATGGTCTGCCTACTTTCCCACCCTCTGGTGGAGTGCACAGAGATGCCTTTAAGCTGCTTAATAATTGCTGCCCTCAGCATTTCATCTGGATACGTGCATGGAATGAGGCTTGGCCCATACCTGTGTCTGCACAGGTGTGCCTGGTGCCAGTCGGAGGAGGAACATGGTGGTCAGTAAGGAAAGAGTGAGGTGTATTGAGGAAGGGCTATAGGAGAGCTATGACCATCATGAAGAGACTTGGGTACAGAGCATTCAGCAGGGCAGGTCCTGTGCAGCTCTTGGCCTGGCCTCTGTGTGGTTCTTCTACCCTCTACACTCCTCTCTGCCCAGCCCCCTTCTTTTTACCTCTTGCCCAGTTTCATCACAAGCTTGGTCTTCATTCTCAGTGATGGCCTCGTTGTTGGGAGGTGAGGCTGTGGGGAGATATTCCTGCTCTGCCTTCCCTCAGCTTTCAGATTGTACCACAGCCTCCTTCCTTCCATGACCCCACATCCTTGCCTTTCTCTTGAGAGAGGTCAGAGGAGTTGGTTTGTAGCAGTTTTGAGGGGTAGATTACCTGAGAGTTTAAAAAACCCAAGGCCTGGGACTTCCATGGTGGTCCAGTGGTTAAGACTCCGTGCTCCCAATACAGGGGGCACGGGTTGATCCTATCCCTGGTTGGGGAACTAAGATCCTGCATGCCGCATGGTACGGCCAAAAAAAAAAGAAATAAAATAAAAAACCCAAGGCCTTCCATATTACTTTCCCCATTCCATTCTCTTTTCCTTACAAATTATTTATCAAGCCCGAAAAATATCAGTCATTTGGTTGAAACAGGTGAGTTTTATGTTGGCTACTTGGGGGCTAACAATGTTAACAAAATAATTTCTTTTTCTTTTTTTTCATAAACTTATTTATTTTATTTATTTATTTTTGGCTGCATTGGGTCTTCGTTGTTGCGTGCGGGCTTTCTCTGATTGCGGCGAGCGGGGGCTACTCTTCGTTGCGCTGCGCAGGCTTCTCATTGCGGTGGCTTCTTTTGTTGCAGAGCACGAGCTGTGAAGGCACGTGGGCTTCAGTAGTTGTGGCTCGCGGGCTGTAGAGCGCAGGCTCAGTAGTTGTAGCGCACAGGCTTAGTTGCTCCTCAGCATGTGGTATCTTCCCGGACCAGAGCTCGAACCCATGTCCCCTGCATTGGCAGGAGGATTCTTAACCACTGCACCACCAGGGAAGCCCTAACAAAATAATTTCTATTGATAATCCAGTAATCATCTTTGCTTTCTTGGGCTGAGAATAAATCTAGTCCATTTGCAAAGGATTTTTATACACCCACTTGTGAAGAGGTGTCATGTCAACTACTGAAGGACACAGAAAGAAGCATACCATGGGCTAATAGAGGCTGTTTTTAAAACCAACATCAGCCAAAGCCTGGTAAAGCAGCCATCTTTTGGTGACATCTTCCACACCTTGGATGACCAGGTTTACTTTGGCTAATCTAACAGACTAAGGAGTGTGCCTTTCCTACTTCAGTCTGCCATGTGTTTCTTGCCCAAAGATGCTCCTCTGTCAACAAGAACAGCGCCCTTAAGTAAGTACTTGTTTTATGCTAATTAGAAGTCCTTCAGAACAGCAAACGCTGTCCTGTGTTTATTTGGACGAGGTACACTTGGGGATAGAAAAGCGTTCAGGGTTAAAAATGGCTAGAGGGCTGCAAGAATTCTTGCCAGTTCTTTCTCCTTACCCTGGTCTTGTGAAAAGCTGTCTCCAAACCAGAGAGGGAATTTACCTATTGTGTAAGACCCTGACCTCGTGCCTGTGCCTTAAGCAGGCACATAGTTTTTATGTGCGCCTGTTAGTTTGAATTTGTGATACTGATCTGCTTTTTGTCCCTGCTGACGGTTATTATATCTTAATGGGCGAAACCCTACTCTAATGATCCTTGTGTATATAATTCTTGGAGTACAGAGCAGGCACCAGAGGACCACATAAAAACGTTTGCCTCAATTTCCCTGCAAAAAAGGAGCCCAGAAACCAGACTTGACCAAGTAACAGATTTTTAAAGGTAAAGGAACCCAATAAAATTACCAGCTTTTCACAGCGTGTGTCTACTTCCTTTCGACATATTGTGAAGTGTAGGTGAAATATGCTAACTGAACTGACAGTGGGAGTGAGCATAACTAAGCAGAGAGGGAGATAAAAGTAAAAGCCACCAGCCATGATTGATACCGCAGAAGCAATGAATTGTTGGGGGTCTCCCCTTTGTGGATTTGTCACTTCACCTTTCTGACACCACCTGCAGGAGTGTCGGTGTCATGAGCCCCGTACAGATGGAAGCAACAGCTAGAAGTACTTGGAATTACTGTATCAGGGCTTTGAGGCGCACTGGAGAATTGTGTAGGCTGGTATTTGCTTATTCAACTTTTACAGTAAAGAGGGTGTTTGTCTGTGAGTGTGTGTGAGAGAACGAGAAAGAGAGAGAGTGTGTGTTTACAAGTACAAAGTGGAGGGGGCTACCTGATCCTAGATAACTCCAAAAATATTTTAATAAAGGACTGATTTCTTTCTACAATGTAATCTTCAATTAACTAAATGGGTTCATGGGAGGCTTCTAAGTTTGATGGTGAGTGCCTTCAAGAATCAATTCAATTCTCGGGCTTCCGTGGTGGCGCAGTGGTTGAGAGTCCGCCTGCCGATGCAGGGGACGCGGGTTCGTGCCCCGGTCCGGGAAGATCCCACATGCCGCGGAGCGGCTGGGCCCGTGAGCCATGGCCGCTGAGCCTGCGCGTCTGGAGCCTGTGCTCCGCAGCGGGAGAGGCCACAGCGGTGAGAGGCCCGGCTTTGAGGCGCACTGGAGAATTGTGTAGGCTGGTATTTGCTTATTCAACTTTTACAGTAAAGAGGGTGTTTGTCTGTGAGTGTGTGTGAGAGAACGAGAAAGAGAGAGAGTGTGTGTTTACAAGTACAAAGTGGAGGGGGCTACCTGATCCTAGATAACTCCAAAAATATTTTAATAAAGGACTGATTTCTTTCTACAATGTAATCTTCAATTAACTAAATGGGTTCATGGGATGCTTCTAAGTTTGATGGTGAGTGCCTTCAAGAATCAATTCTCGGGCTTCCGTGGTGGCGCAGTGGTTGAGAGTCCGCCTGCCGATGCAGGGGACGCGGGTTCGATCCCTGGTCTGGGACGATCCCACATGCTGCAGAGCAGCTAAGCCCATGCGCCACAACTACTGAAGACTAGAGCCCATGCTCTGCAACAAGAGAAGCCACTGCAATGAAGAGTAGCCCCCGCTCACCACAACTAGAGAAAGCCTGCGCACAGCAATGAAGACCCAATGCAGCCAAAAATAAATAAATAAAATAAATTAATTAATTAAAAAAAAGAATCAATTCTCTAATACACTGTCCCGTATTTGGGGAATAGCATGCTCAGGTATGGATTCCGGCCCTATGTACGAACTTAAACTATTCATGGTGAATAGGAGGCAGGATTATGTACATGCAAGACAGCTCTCCTATGAGTCACAGGATTTAGGCTCTTTTTATGTTTCAACCCTTTGGCCAATAACCTAACCTTCCCTGGCCACCCTATAAGATAGAAATAATAGAAATCATTTAATTTCCTTAAGCTCTTGGGCTCAACCAGGTGATCTCTTCATAGTGCTGCTTCCACCACTGAGTTTTATTTTACTTTTAAGATCCTCGTGGAAGAGGAGAAATCTCAGTGGAATACTTGGCAGTTGGCCCTAAATTAATCTCTCGATCTACTTCTTCCTCTCCCCCATTCCTCCCCCAAGGACGAGATTGGAAGTGTAGCTCGGGGCTAGGAAAGGAATGGGCTTAAAAATCAGGCCAAGGCCTTAGGACTTCACCCAATATTTAAAGGAAAGACATCTGAGGTATTTTAAACATCAAGTAAAATTTTGAGACCTGTGTTTTAAAAAAAAAAAAAATAACTTGGGTGGTACGATGAAGCGTGGATTGGTGGGAAAGATGGAAATGAGAGGTAAAAATAGGTTAGCTTTATAAATGGGCTCGAAGGTTAGCTTTTTATATTTCCCTTGAGACATTCGATACATTATTTTTTGTAATTAGAGTTTTTGTGCATGTGAGTTTTCTATTAATGCTTCCTGAAGTTGGGTGTCGAGCAGGGTTTTGTAGGACCAAAAGGGTTTAAATTGCAACTGCTCCTATCTGAAACACTCCAGAATTCTAGAAAGTTTCATTTATAACACAAACTACTCAGTAATGGCAGTCTTCTTTCTCTGATTCTTTCCAGATGTTAAAGGAGATAAGGCATTAACAAGCATTAAAACACATCCACAGTGTGTATATTTAACATCACAATAGTCAGTTTGTAGGTACCATTCTGATTTCACACCATGCTTTATACGCTGGGCCAAGCATACATCTTAACCTCACTTAATGTTTTCAGTAAGTGAAATTAGACCCATTCTATGGATATGCTGAGGTTCATAGAGCTGAACCTGCCAGGATCACGTAGTAAATTTTGCTCCCTCCACAGCAGTCATGTCGGTCTTTTTCTGAACCTTGAGCTTGTTCCTTCATCAGGATTAGAAATATTCTTCTGCAGTTACCTCTCCCTGGAAGGCTTTTCTCCCAGACACTCACAGAACTGACCTGCTCAGCTCTTAGCTTAAAAATGTCACCTCTTCAAAGAAGCCTTCATCCATTAACCTCTGTCATGTTGCTCATTTTTCTGCTTTCTTCATATCATTATCTGTAACTGTTTATTTGTTTATTTTCTGTCCCCTAAGGTGGAGTATAAATCTCATGAGATCAAGTGCTTTGACCATCTCAGACACACATTTGATTTGTGTAATCACAGCATTTTAGAACCGTTTCTAGTACTTGGTGCGCGTTCAACAAGCATTTATTCAAGGGATGGGTGAATGAACGAATGAATGTTGCCAGAGCCCATGCTTGTTCTCCAGTCCCATCCTCCCTACATGTTTCCCTCTGCTTCCTAGCATACTGCAGGGGAATTGGCTGAGGGTATAACCCATCAAACTGTGTATCTGGGACCCAGACTGATTAACTTCTGAAACTCAAATATTTACTCACTAGGAAAGGAAGCCAAGAGATCATTCTCTTTCCCATTAGGTAAAATTACTTGATTATGTGTAAGCTTGCAGTTCATGTGCAGTACCTAGTTTAGGAGTGAACGTTTCTGATAAATTATTTTTAGAATTCTACCTTTTCTTATCGCATTCCTGTTGGCTGATTTTTATAGGAGATTATTAGAATTTACATAAACTAGACATTGTTCCTGGCCATTTTTTTTTTTTTTTAAAGCATCAGACATTGAAAAATGCCTGGTCCATCTAATAAGTTAGTGAATTCATATTATCCCCACACACAGCGTTCCTGGGAGGGTAAATTCTTGCCTTCTTTCCTCAAATGACATTTTTCTTTCGTGGTTTCAGATTGGACTTTTCAGAAGGGTAATTTTCCTTTGTCTTGGTGGAATCTGAGACGACTGACTTTGTCACTAGCATATTAACCTCCTCTTTTCTCACTACCCCACGTAGCTGAGGAATAGCTTGATGATTAATTCCTCTAAGTTAGGGAAGGTGGCATATGAAGGAATTTTAAGTACATTTCTCGGTGTTCTGTGAAGTTACATGATCCTAGCTCCGTTAATTAAGTTTATTAAAATTGTATAAAGGGGTTCATGTGATTCTAAACCACAGAAGAAGCAAAACAATTTGAAAGCAACCTGCCCTTTACCTTGATCCCTACCTTCTCCAAAAACCGTGGTGTAGTGCCAATGAACAGAACAGTGGTTGACGAGCAGAATTTTAAGGCATTCTAAATATTACTGGTTGGTTTAATAAAATTAATTAGCCTGCCACGGGGAAAATTTACTAGCGTGCTGGTTAATTTCACAATGTAAAGTCAGAGAAGGGAGGTGGGGTTGAGGGAACAAACCTTATTAGTTTTGAATAATTATTTAAAGATGTGGAGCTGCCTATTTCAAGCACTTTGATTGCCAAATCCATTAAGGCTTTAAAATCTCAATGTTTGTATGCTGGTATATATGGGAAGGAATCTCTCTAGATGAAATCACAGGCATATTAGTTAAGAGCTAAATAACTTATTTAACATACAGAACAGCAAGTAGGATCCAAATAAAACCATGGGAATGAGAACTTGCCTTAAGACTGGCTCATGGGAGGTTTCCATAATCTTAATTTGCCATTGATGCAATTATTGCTTTTTCTTGTCTCTTTAATCCAAACAAGATGTTTGCAGCGGCCATGGAAAGGTGCCTGAAATCACATGCCTGAATTCATTTAATTTGCCAACATCGTCTATTTTTCTCTTTCTCTTCCTGGTAACGGGCAAGAGTCAGTTCTGGTGCATCAGGTACTAAATCTCTTCAATTACCAGCCGGGAAGAAAGATTTAACCTTGTGTTTCAAACCTACAAACTGATTTAGTTTTAAAGCACAAACACTTCTCCTGTGGAGCCTAAATTAAACTGCAGAAAGGATGCAGAGCTTGAGGAATTAAACCAGGCAGGGCCAAGGCTCAGGCCAGTGATCGGAACCATTTCGGTTTCTTTCACGGGGGCCCCTGGTGCAAAAGGAAAGGGAGCGGGAACGAGCTGAAAGACAACCTGTGTGAGAGGGGGCAATGTTATATTGATTGGAAGCTAGACATGGAGTAAATGTGAGTGCAGGGGAGTCCAGTCTAACCTCTTACCCTTTTCCTTTTTCTCTTTGGGGGCTCGGCAGCCATTTTTAACGTGGATGATTCTGTGGTTGATCTGGAAACCCTGGCGGCCTTATATGAAAACGTGAGTATCAAACACCTACAGAGCCAGAGTTGCCAGATTTTTGTATCTTAACTGACTTAAAAAAAAGTTAATGTCTAGAAAATGGTTATATGTGACTCCTTCCGCCTGAAAAGTCACTGAGCCATTCATGTTCTTTGGCAGTGGGAATTGTGACATTGCATGGAAGAGATTAAGGCACAGAAATGCAAGCTCAAATGAGAGTGGGCATATGAGGAAAGCACTAGGTTCTTGAGCGCCCACTGTGGTATCTGGGTTAGTAGATTTCTTTTGCAAGGGAGGGCAGTTCTGTGCTGTGGAACCCAGCCCAGCCCTGTGGCTTGCAATCAGAGTGCATGAAGCTAAGTTACCAGCTTAACACTGGTGTACACCAGTGTCATCCTCTGAGGAATGGGGATGCTGTTACCAGCTTGGATGATTACTTTTAGCCCAAGTGAGCTGACGGCATTGATCGTGGGAAATAGTAGAGGATGGTGGGTGGGTGTTTTGGATGGAGAGTGAGATACTTTCAGGTTTGAGGTCGAGCTCTACCATTTACTGCTGAGTGGTCTCAGGCCAGTTAAATTCCTTAAACCTGTTTATCAGTACAATAGGGATTATAATGGGCTCGACATGATTTTTGTGAGTATTAAAAGAGAATTCAGTATATGCAGCAGTAGCAGTGTATTTTGAAAATAAACAGCGCTGTACACATATATGGTCTTCAAATGTGGATTATATGTGGAGATAACCAGCATAATTGTCAGGCTTTCTTGAGAAGATGACACAGGAGAGTCACAATTCCCATAATTGTTAACTGTTCGGGTTCGCTGACTCTGTTAGGATTTGAAAACATAGACTGAAACAGAGTCTCTTTACTGAAGTAATGCTGGTTCCCAGGAAGCTACCCGGAGCTCTATAGCATGATGCTATGATTACCGAGCTCAAAAAACGATTTCATTTCAATACTTAGGTCCCCTGGGACCTTAAGTGTCTCAGAGAAAATTTCCATAGTGTGATAATCCAGCCTAGCAGGATTGCCAATTCCCTTCACATTTCTACATCCTTTGTGTATATCAGGAACTGTTTGGTACGACTGGATGGGAACTTCCCATGTTTCTATCAGGAAGGCTTTCGTTAATAAAGAAGGTGCACAAATCCTAGGCCATCGGGAGCTAATGGCACATTTGTTGAATACCTGGAGGGCATCATGGTATTGTGGAAGAAAGGTGTTCCAAGTCAGGCTCTCTGCCGGGTACTTAGTGTAAGCCTCGGTGGAGTCATCTTTAAAACGAGGATGCGCTACTTGATGTCGGAGGACTTTGTAAAAGGCAAAGTGCCTTCTAGGATGCTTTTAGTTGTTACCTCGGGCTCAGGACTGTGCACATGATTGGTACTTGTTAGCTTACAGTAGAGGTAAGCTACATACAACTGACATAGTTGCGCAAACGGAGAAAGTATGGGACTAAATGCCAAAATCAGTGGTGCAGATAACGAATGCTTAGAAAATTCAGAAAGAGAGAACCTGCTGACCAGAAATTGAAAAATCAGGAGCCTACATAAGTTAGGAGGGCTGTTCGGTTCTGAGGATGAAGAAGGCAAATGCTAAGGACAACTTGACCCTTATCCTATCTTACAGGGAAGGACACAGGGGATTCATAGGGTAGCAATCAAATGTCCTGGCTTCTGTGTCCAGCTAAGGTCACTTGTTATGACCATTCAGTTTAGCCAGTAATTCCCAAACATTAGCATGCCTCAGAATCACCTGGAGGGCTTGCTGAGCCCTCCCTCTGGAGTGTCTTATACCCGGGGTAGGGCCAACAATGGGCATTTCTAACTAGCGACAGCTGGCGCTGATGTTGCTAGCCCAGAGACCACACCCTGAGCCACACTGCTTTAGACAGATTCTCACTGCTCACTTTGTGTGTGTGTTTTGTTTCCATTTCAACACAGAGAGCCCAAGAGGATGAACTCGTTAAAATAAGAAAGTATTATGAGACATCCAAAGAGGAAGAATTGAAGCTGCTGGATAAACCTGAGCAGTAAGGATGCTTAAACACTTTTCTGTTAACAAAAGGAGAAGGGCCGTCCCTGTCTTCCTGCCTCCTGGCTCCGAATAACCAAATCTCAACCGTGCCAAGCTAAGTCACAGCAGCGTCATTCCTGGGACCTCCTGCATGCAGCAGAATATGACCTGACTGCCGGGAAAGGCAGCCGGGAGACTTGTGCTGCTGGATATCATGTCTCAACACCCCCACCCCACCCCTCATGGCTCCCCTTTTCTTGTCCTAGCAACTTGTTAATTCCTCCTAGACTAAACATTCTGGCCCAAAGGGTAACTGAGGGAAGGGAGAGGTTACTGCTCTGTTTAAGGTTCTGCTGATGCCGTTAAAAGGGATGATGTCAGAGTCACAGAATTCAACTTGATTTTCCTAAATATTGTATCCAGTCAATGTAGGCTGAATGTGCCAGCTTTCTCCCCAAATTCTCTACCTGCTGTGCCCAATTTCGATGTGACTTTTTCATCCTCCCTTTGCATGTGCTTGTGCTCCTCTCCAGTCACTATCTGGAGGTGTCTGCTCTCTAGCTTGGGGTGTTCCACACTCTTTGAAAGCCCAGAACTCTAGTGCATAACTGAGTGACTCTTGTCCTTGGCTGGGCTCTTGGGGTCTACAAACCATGGATAACCTTCTGGGGCTCTGCAGCCCTAAGGACTCTGTGAGAATGTGGGATGGGTCCCGAGTGGACAGAGGGCTGCTTAGCTTGCGGCTACCTTGAGTGCTTCCTGCCCAATGCAGGCTGTGCTTCTCAGCCTGGAGATGAGGCAAGGAATAGGAAACAAAGAGGAAATTGACTGGGTTTAGGGTAACAAGTCAGCCCCAGAGACATTCAAGGGTCAGTCGCTTATACTGAAACCTTCACACCTTGCCCTTGGTTCCTCTAAAATGCCCCACTCCCCTTGGAAGCCGGGGTATTCAGGTCCAGAAAAAACATCTTTCAGTGACTGGGTGAGGAATTTCTCGGTTTACTCAGTAATTGACAAACTTTTATGATAATTTGGGGACCCTGAGATGACTGGCTGTCACATGGAGCATATGCCAGGGCTCTCCCCACAACACACACCCAAAGTTAGTTCATGAAGCCTAGGAATATTGTGAATCAATGCAGATGGGCTCTCCCCTGCCCTTCTGTTCCATCGACTTGAGACCCCCGTCCTTACCAACCCCCATCCCGACCCATCCCGTGGTCCACTCCCAAGTCTTGTCTCCTAATATAATAAATTCATTCCCACTAAGGTGCTGACGACCGAAAATGAAGTGACTAATAATGGGATATTTAGACACAAGGCCATGAGGAGTATTTGAGAACTGTCTTAGTCAGTTTGGGCTGCTATAACAAAGTATCCTAAACTGGGTGACTTATCAACAGCAGAATTTTATTTCTCACAGTTCCTGAGGCTGGAAGTCTGAGATCCAGGTGCCAGCATGGTTAGGTTCTGGTGAGCACCCTCTTCCAGGCTGCAGACTGCCAACTTCCCTTTGTATCTTCACATGGCAGAGAGCAGGGAGGGGAAGCAAGTGCTTGTGTCTCTTCTCCGAAGGGCACTAACCCCACTCGTGAGGGGCTCAACCCTCATGACCTAATTACTTCCTAAAGGCCCTACTTCTTATTACCATCACTTTGGGGGTTAGGATTTCAACTTAGGGATTTGTGGGGGGGGGGGAACACAAACATTCAGTCCATAACAGGGACAAGAGGGCCTATCAAGCATTTGGGTAATGCCAACTATGCCATGTTAAGCAATGATACTCCAAGCCCAGAGTTGGTAAACTTTTCCTATAAAGGACCCGGTAGTAAGTACTTTAGGCTTTGTGAGCCATTACAATCTGCTGGAACTACTCAAGTCAACCGTTGTTGTGCAGAAGCAAGCACAGACAATACATAAACAAATGGGCATGGCTGTGCGCCAATAACAGTTTATTTATGGACGCTGAAATTTGAATGTCATATCATTTTACATGTCACAAAATATTATCCTGGTTAATATTTGATTAATATTAATTAATATTAATGTTTAAATGGTTGATTTTTTTTCAACCATTTAAAAATGTGAAAACCATTCTTAGCTGATGGGCCATACAAAAACAAATGATGGGCTGAATTTGGCCTGGGGACTGTAATTCACCAACCCCTGCTCTAAACTATGGAATGGCCCACTTGGTAAAATGAACCGTGGGTCCCTGCTCCTGGAAGGGTTCCCCTTTTCCTTCCTGTGTTAATGCCTTTCTAGCATTATTTTTCGAGGTTAATTGCCAGGACACAGGATAATGGCAGCAGGTAATTAACAGATGACTTATTAAAGTTCTCCTGCTTTCTCTACTGATGATCTGGATGGAAGAGTGTTTTTAAAGTTTGTAAATGGTCATTGTAAGGGCTTCTTGAACATGCTAAGCTCTCAGTGACAGCAGAGAAGATGGTCATGTTGTCCTGGTGATATGCTTGGGCTCAGCTGCTAGAAGGTGAGGCCTAGAGAGGTAGGGCCTCCAGGACTGAGTGATTTTCACCTTTACTCCTGACCTCCTGCACAGTGTAGCATTTGTTAGATTCATGCCAGGGTCTGATTTTCTGGCAACTGATTAGCCATTAGTTCCAAGTGAGTTGACTATAAGCATGTTTTGCATACTGGAAAATAAGAATCACATATAGTTTCAGCATTGCAGTTTCTTGAGATTACTGTGGTGCCCAGGCTTTAAATCAGAGCCTGAAGAGGCTGCCCTCCTCACTCACCTCATCAGCTTTCTTGCGCCGCAGGGCCAGATTTAGGAAGCCATTTCCCACAGAGGTGTCATCTGCTTGGGACCAGGCTGTCTGAGAACCACTCCCTTCAGCAATGGTCCTCAACTCTGTTCACACGCTCCTTGGGATGGTGGTGAGGCGAGGGGAGGCTGTACTGGGTTTGATTAGGGCTGATGTGTGCTTTTTGTCGCCTAAGGTGAGGACACCATATACAGCCTATTGGGATGCTCCACTGAGGCCCACAGCTGCCTTGGGATCCCCCAAAAGAAGACATATTGACGTTGAAACAAGGCTCTGTTAGCGTCCTTCTCTATGGAGGAACATAGGTTACAGCATGCACAGACACCTGAAATGATATCATTCAGGGCTTTGAGGAATGATAAACCACATGTTAGTCCCTTGAAAACAGTGGGCCCGTTGCATCAATCCACCTGACAGCCGAGTTGCTGTGGACGTGTGACCCACGTACTGTGAGGTACAGAATGCTTCTGCTATGTACCGGCTGTAGTTACAGTCCATCCTAGGAAGATCAGCCTGCCTTAAGGAAAAGAGAGGAAGGTCCCTGGTCAGTGGATCTTTGGGGGTATTTAGTCCTTTCTATCTCTGGCCCTAGGGTATAAAGTTAGACTAGTCCAAAAGGAAATCAGGCCCTAAATATTCATAAGTACCATGGCCTAATAATGCCCAAGACCCTCTCCTTGGGGATGTGTAAAAGAGTGCTTACCCCTGCCCTTATGGGTAGAGTATAAAACCCACATGTGGGGGCTTCCCTGGTGGCGCAGTGGTTGAGAATCCGCCTGCCGATGCAGGGGACGCGGGTTCGTGCCCCGGTCCGGGAGGATCCCACGTGCCGCGGAGCGGCTGGGCCCGTGAGCCGTGGCCGCTGAGCCTGCGCGTCCGGAGCCTGTCCTCCGCAACGGGAGAGGCCACGGCAGAGGGAGGCCCGCATACCACACACACACAAAAAAAAAACAAAACAAAAAACCCACATGTGGGAGATAAGATATTAGACACTTCATAGCCTTTGAGGTAACCTGTACTTCTGGTACTTTCTCAGATAAATGGGACATGGTGCTTTCTCGAGACTTTGTTTTTCCCAAATTTGCTTCTCTAGTATTTTGTATCTTCACCTTCTACCAGGTGACCAGGCCCCAGACCCACCAGTCATCCTGGACTCTTCTCAGCATCCCGTGGGATGGGTCAGCTACATTGGGTCTGGCAGCCTCAGTCGCTTTCTCGCCATTCACCCCTCAGCATCCACACTGCAGGCCCTCTCTCGTTCCCCCTTAGAATATTCCAGCTGCTCCCGGCCTCAGATCTGCCATCACTTCCGATCGATCAGCCGAGCCATTGCAAGGGCGATTTTCTAAAACAAAAAGCTGAAAGTTTCACTCCTCTGTTTAAAACCCTTCATTCATTCAGAAAAAGCTTGAACTCTTTATTTTAGAACACAAAGCCCCATTTTAGCTTCTTCTCACCTTTCCCCATGAATGTCATTCAGCCTGTCCAGGCTCTCGCTGGCAGTTTCTTACGTGTGTCCTGCACAAGGACCAGAGGGCTCCCGGAAACCTTGGCTGACATGGTCCCTCCAGGGCTCTGACTCTGATGCCCTGCGTATGGCTTCCATAGCTCCTATTTTAGGCCCCATCACCGAGAGCACTCACCACACTCGTGGTAGCTGTGGATTTATTTCTCAGGTGATCAAGAAGGAATTGTGTTTAAGTTAAATTCTGTCCTCAGGTCTTAGCATGGTGCCTGACACACTGTAAATGCTTCATACACATCTAAAGACACTAAAATTCTTGGTGACTGATGCTCTGGTATTTTTGGTGACACATTCCCTACAGTTCTATCCAAAAGTATTGTGAAATTTCTGAATTTCCCTCCCCCTTCCAACTCTGGATATGTGCTTCGGCCCCTTCTCCATACACAGAACATTGGGTCTTTAAGATTCTCTGAGAGCCTTCCTAGCGCAAGCCCTAGTTCCAGTAAAGCTTTGATCCCAGGGAACCTTGTAGTTCTATTTTACTCTTTTTTCTGGGTAACACAAATTGCTTGAACCTATGGGCTCGTCTCCTCATGTTGGTCCTAAACCTCCTTTTTTTGGAGTTGAGTTATAAGTAATTGTTTTATAGAGCATTTCCGTCTTCTCATCTAAGACCTTGCTGGTAAGCTGGGGTGTTGATCTGTATATTCTCTCCATCAACTCTTCACTCACTGTGTTCATTTAAACGAGGAAGTGTTACCCACTCAGGGATCTGGGTCCTACTTAGGGAATAGTGTTTCATGGTTGCATTTGGAAAGGGAGAAATGCAGGGTGCTACACTTGAGGTAGCTCTCAGCAGCATCTGAATAAGTAAAAGTTCCCAAGACTCACTACAGGACCAAATGCCTCCAGTCCCACAAGCTTTTTACCGCTCATGTTTGTGAGAACTGGTGATACCCCTGATTTCAGTCATAAATGAATCAGTGGTTTAATACTAATTTTACAAAGAAACAATTCACATATAGAGTGTAATTTTTTCATCTTGTCCTAATTCAGAATTCCTTTGGGTTTCCACTTTTATATCCCATCACATGGTTTTCATAATAATCAGAGTTACAGAACCTTAAAGCAAAGGTATATTTTCTTTTATGGGCATTCTTTGCTTCCTCTCAGTGTCATTTAGGGGGAAAAAAAAAAAGGATTATGACCTGGTTGTAGGATAAATAAGAAAAACAGCTGATTATTAGAATTTTATTAAAACCCAAGTGTCCCTAAAAGAGGCACAGAGTATTAGCTAAGTAAATGTCTTTGGTTACGGAGAGAAGGGGGCTCCAGCTTTGCTCCTAGGTAAAAGCATTCTTGGTAAGAGGTTACAAAATAGCAAGGTAATGATGTTATGGTTTGACCGAGACTTTCAGAACTATCAGTTAATCATCGTTTCAACCCCCAAATGGATTTAAAAGCTTTTAGTGGATTCTCTCCTTTTCTAAATTCATGCCCAACTCTTTCCATCCATTTTAGTGTAGATCCCTACCTCGGGTGGTTGGCCTAGAGGATATGTAGCTCTTCCAACTTAATTTTGCAAAGGGCACCAGTGCCCAGCTGCTCAGACAGTGAGCTTCTGTGTGTAGGTCAGTACTCACCTTTAGCTTTTAAGATCTGTCTTGCCATAGTTTTTAAGAAACTTTAGATTGTGCCCACTTAATGAGTGCCTCCTTTGTTCCAAGCATGGAGCTATGCAGTCCTGTCTGTGTAGGTAAGTTGTTGTGGAAAAGTAAACAAATACCTGCAGAATAGAATCATTATAGATTATTATAATTGTTTGAACAACAACAACAAAAATAGTAATCTAACTTCAGAACAAGATTATTTTTTCACTTGTCTATAGACATTTGCCTCAAGTCTTCCCCTTACTTAGCCTGTGTTAATACACCATTAGAGAATGCTGCATTATAAAGGGAGTCTATTGTGTATTTTTTTTTTTTTTCCAAACACTAAAGATTAATGCTTTCCATTTCGGTTTAGTCTTACTTGGGAGCAAGAGACAGATAGCTTCACATGGTTCAGTATACTTGCATTAACTTTCTGTTCTTAATTTATACATCATATGTTTGCTCACCATTATAGAAACCCATTTTATTTTTTTTTAATTTTTAAAATTTTTTATACAATTTTTAAAGGTTATTTTTCATTTACAGGTATTACAAAATGTTGGCTATATCCCCTGCGTTGTACAATATATCTTTGAGCCTATCTTATACTCAATAGTTTGTACCTTCCACTTCCCTACCCTTATATGGCCCCTCCCGCCATGACTGGTAACCACTAATTCTCTGTATCTGTGAGTCTGCTTCTTTTTTGTTACATTCACTATTTTGGTGTATTTTTTAGATTCCACATATAAGTGATTCATACAGTATTTGTCTTTGTCTGACTTATTTCACTTAGCCTAATGCCCTCCAAGTCCATCCATGTTGCTGCAAATAGCAAAATTTCATTCTTTTTTATGGCTGAGTAGTATTCCATTGTGTGTGTATAAGTATGTGTGTGTATGAATATATACATATACCACATCTTCTTTATCCACTCATCTGTCAATGGGTGCTTAGGTTGCTTCCATATCTTAGCAGTTGTAAATAATGCTGCTGTGACTGTTGGGGTGCATGTATCTTTCCAAATTAGTGTTTTTGTCTTTTTTGGATTTTGTTTTTTTTTTTTTTTTTTTGGAGTGGAGTTGCTGGGTCATATAGTAGCTCTATATTTAGTTTTTTTTTTGAGAAACCTCCGTACTGTTTTCCACAGTGGCTGCACCCATTTACATTCCCACCAACAGTGTACGAGGGTTCCCTTTTCTCCACATCCTCGCCAACATTTGTTATTTGTGTTCTTTTTAATGATAGCCATTCTGACAGGTGTGAGGTGATATATGGAAACCCATTTTTAAAAGTGGCTTTGTTGTCAACAGTAGAGCACATACCCTTGGAGTCCCCTGAGTG
Source organism: Physeter macrocephalus (assembly GCF_002837175.3). Lineage (NCBI taxonomy): Eukaryota > Metazoa > Chordata > Mammalia > Artiodactyla > Physeteridae > Physeter > Physeter macrocephalus. The sequence goes on along the minus strand of NC_041224.1, from coordinate 103,967,770 downwards.
TGCCTGTTTGATGCCTTTTATAATTGTTCAATTAACATTGTCAAACAAGGAATGCTCTCATGATGAATCTCTTTCTGCTGTCTTTTAATTTTCCTTGTGATTATATGTGAAGTCAGATGATTCATTCTTAATTTTTACAGATTTTTACACGAGTTAGCCCAGATCCCTAATTTTGCTGAACGTGCCCAGTGTATAATCTTCAGATCTGTCTTTTCTGAGGGCATTACTGCTGTGCATCGAAAGGTAGAGATCATCACACGAGCTTCTAAGGTATGTTTGCTGTCCAATTCAAAGATAGCTTTGCCCTCCTTGGGGGTAAAGGAGGGAGTGGGGAGTGGGAAAGATCAACTCGAGTCCCTTTGCAGAAATATTGTGGACTTAAGATTGTGTGTTTTCCTGAGTATGACTGTGACGATTATCCCGTGTGAGCGTGCATGCAGGTGAGTGAGTAAGAAAGAAGGAGATGCAGATTGACAGAGGAGAAAGAGGGAGAAAAAAATGACACTTTTACAGATTTCTTCTCACGTATTCCAAATACCTCCCAATGTACATTCTGGCCACTTAAAACCAACCTAAATAGTATAGTGTGTTTTCCATTCTGACTGTCTAGATTGCAAAAAGAGATTTGCCTTAGACCAATGCATTGGATCATCTGAAATGTGTTTACATAGTAAAATAAAAATATTCTAGAGACTTGATAAATGAAATCAATGATTGTGATAATGAGTGATGGGCTGATAAGTTTTTGTTGGCTTTACCACACTGGTGTTCGTTATAAAGTTAAATTTCTTTTTTTTTTTTTGCCTCTCACGGTTGTGGCCTCTCCCGTCGCGGAGCGCAGGCTCAGCGGCCATGGCTCACGGGCCCAGCCGCTTTGCGGCATGCGGGAACCCCCCAGACCGGGACACGAACCCGCGTCCCCTGCATCGGCAGGCGGACTCTCAACCACTGCGCCACCAGGGAAGCCCTAAAGTTAAATTCTTGAACGTGGCTTTTTCTCCCAATGACGCACATCCTTCACCACATGATGATCCTCCACAAATACTGTAATGTTTAGTTGCTTATCTGAAGGCATGGGGTTTTTTCCTTCTAAAATATAAAAGATTTCACTAAAGAAAGCATAAATATTACCAAGGTATATAATATGCACCCTCTAATAACACCCTACAAGGCAGGAGCAGAGGTCGTCCTAGAGCTGCACCTGGTTTTCTTTCTTACCCTAAAATAAAAGAAAATAAAGTCGACTAAAACTGTAGAGAAGGGGAAAAGTATCAATTTGAAAATTTGCGCTTGGAGCAAAAGAACGAGAGAGAGAGGAAAAACAAATGAGATGGGGAGCTGAAGAAAACCCCAAGCAGGTTGAAATTAATAGACAAATAGTAAAAGTTAATAGACAAATCAGCAAACACTTAATAAACATAGCCTATGACCTTGAAATACATTATTGTATTCACCTATGAGGATTCTGTAGTTCACCTCTGAGGATTATTTCCAGGGATAAGGAAGTATAGGCTTGCTATTGTATCTACCCTACATTTAACTGTGCTGTTTATATAGATACATAGTCCAAAACCAGATCCTCAAATGATCTTAAACCCCTTCCTACTTAGAAGCCGTCCAATACAAAGCCTAACTGTAACAACTATCTTTTTTCAATTTCTAAATCCTTTAAAATAAGTATTTAAAAAGTAAAACTGGCTCAAATAGAAATACAAAAACTAATATTTAATATTCAGTATTAGAACATGCGCAGTTTGTAATTCATTGAAAGGATGAAAAAATGATGGCTGTTAACATATTTTTTAAGACACTTATGGCTTAGTGAAGTGTATTTTCCATTTCACCAACTATAAATCCAGTTGGCAACAGGCCAGCAAACAGCCTATCAAGTGCTCAGTGAATATTTGTTGTTGAATGAACATAAGTGCGTTTGGAGTTCAGCCGCATAATAATTGGCATTTGCCTTCCCAGGGCTTGCTGCAAATGAAGAGTGTGAAGGATATTTTGGCTCTCATTCTGGCTTTTGGAAACTATATGAATGGAGGAAATAGGACTCGGGGACAAGCAGACGGGTATAGCTTAGAAATTCTGCCCAAACTCAAGGACGTCAAAAGTCGGGTATTTATTTATTTTTCATAACGGAGGTCTGTGATCTGTCATTATTTTCCTTGTATACCTTCAGTTTAAAAAAAAAAAAAAGTGTTCCTGGTTGTTCCGTTCATCTCTATCCTCCCCCTAACAGTACATTTTTTTCTTTGCTTTCTTTTGAATAAAGACAGGGTTTTCATGCTTCATCTTCTTTTGATGACAAAATCCCCAACATTCATTTGCTCGAAAGCACACAGTTAGATGTTGAACTGCCGTGAGAGAATAAAGCAGATAGCGTACAGTATTAGCCATAGCACAAGGCTTGAGTCTGCTTGAATTTGGTGTTAGCTACTTGTAATTTACTCACTCCTAAGTAGAGAGCAATGCTGACTCACCAAGGGAGCTGAGCAGTTTGAATTATTCTCTGGTCCACAACAATTGGGCTGGGGGTCTACTGTCAAACCCTCTGAGCCTGATTATCACTTGGCTCCACACCCTGCAGAGCTACCTCTTTAGAAACAACCAGCCCATATCTAGGCGTCCCCTGGGGGGGCAGGGGGAGTGGAGGGAGGGGAAACACACAGGCAAATTAGAATTAGACCCACGTGAACAAGACACAAAGGCTGCCTTGTGGGAGGGCCTGCTCTCCCCTGGAGTCCCAGGGTCATAAAGTGGCAGGGTGTTCCTTTTAAGCCGCCTTGATTGTTTTTCACGCCAGTAAGAACACACATTTTTTGAAAGGTGGGAAGGGAGGGATGGTCTTCTGTTCTACTCTCTGGTTCCCTTTAGCAACTCCCCTACCCCCTCCCTTCTTGGCTTTATGCCTGAAAGTATTGAGACAGTCTTTTGGTTGGCTGGTGCTTGTCTTAGCCATTACCTCAGAGGGCCTTATGGATTACCTCTTGGGGTTCCCCCCCCATCAAGGAACAGTGTAGTGTCATTTCTTTGTGTAGATGCCATAAAAATGAATGGGACAAGGAGGAAAGAGGACAGTCTCGCCAGTCTCAAACAAAATTAGGACCAGGTATCACAAATTAAAGGTATTAGAGTTACAGAGTGAGATTTCAGCTCTTTGACTATCTAATATGGCAGAGTCTCATGTGAATGATATTCATTTAAACTTCTCTTTTAAACCTAGGATAATGGGATTAATCTGGTGGACTACGTTGTGAAATATTACCTGCGTTACTATGATCAGGTAAGAAATAGCGTTATGTGGAAAACTACACTAATGGGGTTTCAGCTCCTGCACATTGCTGGCATTCAGAAATTGGATGCTGGATGGATGGATGAATTTCAAGTCCAACATAGAATTTGAGAGCTCTCCAGCTTCCTTGGTTTACAGATGGGAACACTGGAGCCAAGAGAGTTTAGTTGACTCTTGTAAAGAGAAGCATTATTCAGTGGCACAAATCTACTGACTCTTAATCCACTGTATAACACAGCTTCAAAGAGACCCCCAGTCATCTCAGTGCCTTCTGACCAGATTGTGAGGGTCTCTGTGAAACCCATATCCATTCAGTAACTGGTTATATTTGAAACTAGATTCTGGGATGCAGACCAAAATTTAGGAACTTAAGATGCAATAATACCCAATACTTTATCAGCAGTGTTCATCTGTGAACAAGTTAAAGACGTGGAATTTGAAATCCATCTGCTCTGCTTAGATTACATCGGGCCATTAGAAATAAAAATTTCTGTGAGAATCCACCTGAGCGCAATTTTCTGGTTTTATTCCTTCTCATTAAATCGAGAACAAGGAGTCCTAGCTTTGAGAAGAAAGAGGTACTATTGTAAGTTGTTGAGAAACCTAGCAGTCAATAAATGGAAAAAGTCTCAGGGAAATGTTGTCAGGAGTCCCGCTTAACTATCCACAGAAGCAGAGTTTTTCCTAGGTACCAAGGGAAGAAAAGTAAAGATTCCAGGGCCTCGTTTTCAAAAGGCCTACAGTTTCATGCAGAAGACAAGTTAAGCACTGATCAAGTCTTTAGTCATCTCTCCTACCCTCCTGGTGGGTTTATCTAACTGTTGTCAATGTATCTACCACCAGGTTTATTATTCCCCTGTATATAGATATCATTGAGCAATTACCTAGCTTCCCGGCATTGCTCCTTGAGGTCCAGAACTCTTTGTTGTCTCTTTTTTCATGTTTGTAATGTAGGTGCTTGATAAATACTTGCTGAGTTGAATGTACTGTAAATATCCACAAGCATGTAATAAGTAGCATCTGTAACAAACAAGATGCAACGAGGCGAGAGCTATTTTATGGTAGAGCAGGGTAGGTGTGTTGAGCTTCAGGCAATATGTGTGCACCCAAAGTTCTGACAGCAGGTACCAGGGTGGCAGAAGAGTTATCCAGAAGGATCTTGAGGTGACAGTTCAAATTCAAGGCTGGCATGAGCAGATTTACTCATAGTCTCTGCCTCAACCATCCTTCCTACACAGAGGCACTGTGTAGGAAGGATGAAATTTGCCGATGGAGATTGACTCCTATTGAAGAGAGCTGAACCCAGTGGAATCGACTTCACAGAGGGAAATCTTAAAGTAAGATTAATTTCAAACACGGGATGGTCCAGTTAAGGAAAAATAAGAAGTCAACATTTGTGTGGTGCTCTCCCAGGTTTCACTGTGTAAAATGAATTTCACTCAACAAGAGTACAGAATTATGTGATTTAGTAAATGATCCCTTTCCTCTTAGGAGCATAAGTGATGATTTTTGTGGTTAGTGGTGATGAGCAATTAGCGGAAGAAAGGTGTCTCTTGCTCCAAGCTTCCTTCCACTCATGCCTGGTTTTTGGTCCAAGTCTAGGTCTCTGTGAAGTTCAAAGAAACCCTTCTAGGGCCATGTCTTTTGAACTCTAATTGAGCAGCTTTCACAAGAGCTACTACCAGGCCAATTTGCTCAGTAGCATTTTCTCTTTTTCTAGCTTAAAAAAAAAAAAAAGAAAGAAAGAAAATGAAGCCAGGACTGAATCTGATAAAAAATTTTGGAAAATAGAAATATGCATGAGTTCTTCCATAGATTACCATGGAATTTTGTGACAAGCATCTTAGATGTTGTTCCATCCTGGCGCTCAAAGGAGGGTACTGCTTCCATGGTTTTTTAAAAAGCAGTAAAATAAGTAGAGGAAGATGAAAAATAGTACGCTGATCACGTAAAATGTTGTTCTGATCAAATGAGGAAAACCACCTTCTCCTAGCATTGCAAATGAGGCCAAAGGTCTTAAAGGAAGGGGATAGGGTCCAGGGAATTCTCAAAACCACAGGAAAACAGGACGATAAGTTAGATGACTCCTGCCCAAGGTGCACACTTCCCGGAATAGCGTTTTATAAGCTCTCTGTTAGTGGTGCCAAAACAGATTTTATTGGTAGACCAGATGGTGTGTACTTGACCAAGAACAAGGCACAGTTCCTGCCTTCAAAATGTTTATAGTCTAGTGGGGAAGACACACAAGCTAACAAGGCAATTTTTAAATTAACGTTGAAAAGTGCTGTGATAACAGGAATTAGCAGGGACTCTTGGAAACACCCAAGTGCTGAGGCTTAGGGGAGGCCTTTAAGGAAGTGATATCTGTTTTGAGACTAGAAAGAGGAGTATGAACAAGGAGGTGTGAGGAGGGGCTGGGGAAGAGTTTTTGAAAGGGACAGTTTTGTAGACAGAAGCCTAGAAGCAAGAGACTGTGGCCTGTTCTTTTCTTTTGTGAAAGTTTAGGAGAGGTAGTTAGAGATAGGGGACGGGAGAAATCAGGCTGGAGATGGAGACAGAGGCCAGATCAAAAAGTGCCTTGTAAAGCAGTTTTAGAGTTTGGAATTAGTCCTAATGGCAGTAGGGAAGATGGAATGTGAAGGAAAGCTGGCAAAGTAGCCTGTGTGGAGAGAAGAATAAGCGAAGATGGCCTGAGACATGCAAGACACAAAGCTTGTATTAAACAACTCGGGGAGAAAGCAAGCTGGACTGGAAAAGACAGTTGAGGCTCTGCTGGTCTCCCAGTGTGCCTACAGTTTGTGTCCCTCTGGATGTTTCTCAGCTGAGATCCTCTATTAGGTATAGTTGTGGAGCTTGTCAAAACCCAACCCAACCATTCCCTCGTAAATATCTGCTAAGATAAGCCAAACAACGTTAAGAGAATCTTTACAAATATGTGAAGAATTTGATCACATACACACACGTACACACACGTGCACACACGTGCACGCGCGTGCCCACGAGCTTTAAGCTGCAGAGAAAGGTAGGTAAGAGCGTAAGCGATGGTGATTGTTTCTCCCACCTCAGTGCTGCCTTATCCAGTACCTCCCAATTCACACCCATTGGCATACCCCAAAGATGTTATCTAATTGCTGCCATGTGAAACTCAACAGGGACTTTCAATTTAAGTACTTTCATGTGTTCTTCCTGTGCCATTTTCCATGGGAGTAGAGGGTCTAAGATGAGGACATACCTGACCATTTTCTCTTTGATTCAAGAGGCAAAATAGAGCTCAGCCCATGCCATAGCTACAGCCATAGCCAACCTCAGTGCCAGTAAGACCAAAAGGATAGCGTGAAAGACACGAAAGCACTTCAAAGCAACAAATCCAAAGTTAGGAATAGCAGGGGAGCATTGCTATGATTCTTATCCAACCATCCGAAAGAAGATGCTTGGAATTTCAACTGAAAGTGACAATTGGGAAGTATAATGTACTTTTGTTTACCATATATTCTAGGAAGCAGGAACAGAAAAGAGTGTTTTCCCCCTGCCCGAACCACAAGATTTCTTTCTGGCCTCCCAAGTCAAATTTGAAGACCTTATAAAAGATTTGAGAAAACTGAAGAGGCAACTAGAAGGTAACAGGCACACTGTTCTGTTATTATGATAATAGATAGGATTTTAAAAAATGATTTAAGGGGATGATTTCTGTATGGCTTGGGGAATGAAATGGTGAGAGTTCAGTTATGGTACACTACCTCAGGACACTTTCCATCTCTGTGCACAATTTGGAGGCAGTGTATTTACACATCTCTCTCTTTCATTAGTGTTAATTAGTGCTTATTTTATATATATATATATATAAAATATATATCTTGTTATATATATATAATATATATATATCTTGTTATATCTACATTTTCCAACATGTAATAGATATAATTTTAATAAAAATAATAACCCTTTTTTTGAATTCTTACTGTGTTCTCATACAATTCTTCTAACGACCCGAATAAGCAGGAACTACACTAACTCCATTTTATACATGAGAAAAATGAGGCTTCGAGAAGCTATATTCACACAGCCAGTGAGAGGCAGATCGGGTCTGATGAGAAAATCTCATGCATTGCATTTTCTAAGCTAGTTTACTATGTGCTGCCTTATCTTTCTGTGTCTCACTCTTGCTCTCCCTGTGGCACCTGCACACACACACACACACACACACACACACACACGTCCCTATATATTTCGTTTATGTATATGAGTCTAATAATGATGGTAAGACTCGTAGTAAACAGTCTGTTTTAGTTAAATTTACATTTTTAATTATCCAAAGCAAAATGCTGAAAGCCCTTTTTGGCTTTATTAAAAGGTGAAAATATGTCTCTCTTGGGCAGGAATTTTCCTTTGGCATTTCTAGAGTCTTGTGTTTTCACAGTGGAGACATCTCCTTGTCCAAGAATATAAATACTTGCCTTGGAGCTTGTATAACTCCAATTGAAGAGCTCTGTGGAGGATTTAGGGAGCGTGTTAATGTGGAAATGGAGCCCAGCACGCCAAAAGCAGAGCTTGAGGAAATGAAGAGCTTGCACCAGGAATATTTTTACACTAAGACATAAAATAAACATTTTAAAAATGTTTATTGTGAAAGAGTGCTCAGAAATCTAAGTCTTAGAGGACAGCTTGGAAATGGAAGTAAAGTGGGAAAGATCTGCTCCCGGTGGCAGGGAGAGCCATTTATTTTTACTTTGGGCATAGAACTTGCTTAAATAAGGATAGTGGTTACAAGTGAATATTTTTACCTTGTAAATTATTTTTAAAGGAACATGTGGGGTTTTTTCCCCCTCCTGTCGATGTGGTCGAGAGCGAGAATTTAAATGAATGCTTCGTTCAGGAATGTGATACGTGAACTCGTGATCATTCTTTTCCCTCTCCTCTAAAACGGGCAGTTTTATCCTTGATTGAGTTGAGGGGCTGGATTTTTATTCTAAGAAAGCGGGGTAGCATCATGTAGCAGTTTTTTTCTACCCCTCTCCAGTGGCAGAATTAGGGCCAGGCCAGTCCTCAGGGTGGCTTTTGCAGTAGCAGAGAAGACCTGTGCTTGTCCAGTCCCTGGCCGCCATCCCTGAATGCTCATCCTCTCTCGTCTCTTGGTCCTTGTGAGACCCTCTCGTATGGTCTTTCGAGCAGAAACCTGATCTACGTTGGATCTTTCTTCTTCGCCTGCCTTCCCTCCACGGCTGCCTTTCTCAGGCATCCTGGCTCAGCCCACTCCCTTTGATATCCCTGTGTGTTTGATGATAAATAACAAAGGGTTAAGAAGAGTGAATTCAAAGGACAGTGTAGAGGCAGGTGTGCCCCCAAACCTCTGTCTTGGATGTACCTTATTTTCTCTAGGGAGATCCATGGTGTCATTCCAGATCTCTGAGTACTCAACTGACAGTTTCCCCAGTCAATTTTAAGGAAATACAAGACCTTCTGAAGCTGGAGGAGCTGCCTTATGAGGGAAGACTGAACGCTGCCTCAGTTATTTTTCTTCTTTGCGTGGGACGTCACCACAAAGACGTGAAGTGTACCACCAAGGCAAATGAGGAAACCGGCGCTGTCCCACACACATTGAATATTTAAACAAAAAAATGCCCTGCTAATCTTTAGAGATGCCCGTGTTTTTAATACATGAAAGGTACCTAGTAAATATTTAAAGAAAATACAGACCGTGGGTTCTCTAATGAATTTCTTGTCCTTCCAAATCCCATCTGGCGAGATGGCCAGAGTCGTGGCGGCCCGTTTCATCTCACTTCCCTGTTCAGTCTTCAGCTCCGTTTCCACAAGGCCTGGGTGTGAGCTGAGATGGAATGTTTAATTGAAGTGGACATAATTTTCACACATACAGCAAAGATTTGATGAGGCTTTGAGGTTTATTGTAGCCATTAAAGTGTCGTGGCTGCTGGCAAAACCCCAGAAAATGTCTAAAGCTAAACCAGATGTGATTAGCAAATTTCAAGAAGGCTCAGGCCCTAGTTCTCCAGGCAGGCATAGCCCTTTCAAAGAAAATCATTTGGGGTAACAAGGACCACACCTTAACAATCAGGTGGGAATTAAACGATGGTTGTTGGCTGTATAGATGTCACTAACAGCAGTAGAGGTTGTCGATGAGCATCTTTCCTAGAGACCAGAACTTCCAACGGCACTTTTATGTAGATAAACGTAGCAAGGAATTGAGGATAATTGTATCTGCTACAATTTATTGCGTGATTATTATCAGGTGCTTTACACAGACCGTCTCTTTAAATCCTTACAATGACCCTGTGAAGCAGATATTGCTCTACAGCTCTTACAAGAGGAGGAAGCTGAAGTTCATGGTGTTCAGGTGACCTGCCAAGTTACCTCACAGATGATGACCTAGCCTCATTTTGAAACTAGATATGACTCTAAGGCGCGTACTCACAACTTGCCCTGTTGCTGGCCCAGAAGTCTCCGTATCTGATCAGAGATCACAACAGAGAGATACCTCTTCAAGGCATAAAGCCTCGTGAGGATACAAATGACAGAAAGAGTTAGTGAATGTGTACGCATGAGTGCAAGGGCGTGCACACACACATGCCTAGAGCCCATATATGTAGACCCTCAGATCAGATAGGGACTTAGGAAAGAACTTAGTTTGTGTGTGGGGTATCGGGGGGAGCGGGGAGACCTAAGAGAGATGGATTATCAAAGCGAATAGTACTGCACAGGATTAAGAACTCAGGCTTTGTTGTCAGATATGCACTTTCTACTGGTTTGGTGAAAGCAAGCAAGATCTTGTCAAGTAACATAACCATAAAAAGTATTATCTCACCTGTAAAATAGGGCAGTTATAACACCAACATCATAGGAGGTAATGAATGCACAGTCCCTTAGTAAGGAAAGCTTCAATAAAGCTGATTAGGGGTATATACCTTTTACTGGAAAACAGACACCTTGTAGAATCAGGCCCATATTGTTGAGGGGCCAGCTGGCTGTGTTTGTGGAGAACCTAATTTCCAGAGCACTACAGCCCAAGCCCTTGGTGCTTAGGAATGTGTTCCATATCTTGTCTACTGTTCTGCATCCCTTAAGCAGACAATAATTTTGACTTCCTTGATGCTTTGATGATACAAGTAATATCTGGGAGCAAATAACAGCAACAGCTGCTCTCTCTCTCATTCTTTGACCTTGTTTGCTAGCCAGAACTTTGAAGGTACTCTTACCAACTCATGTGTGGTAGGCAGAGTCATGGCTCCCAAAGATGTCCGAACCCTGATCCCTGGAATCTGTGAATATGTTACCTTACATGGCAAAAAGGGACTTTGCCGACATTGAGATGGGGAGATTATCCTGGACTATCCAAGTGGGCCTAATCTAATCACACAAATCTTTAAAATGAATCTTTAAAAGCTGATGACTTTCTCCGTGGTCAGCGGGAGATAGTACAGTAGAATGATCAGAGAGATGCAGTGTTGCTGGCTTTGAAGATGGAGGAAGTGGGCAATGAACCAAGGAATGTCGGAAGCCTCTAAAACTGGAAAAGGCAAGGAACAGATTCTCCCTAGAGCCTCCAGAAGGGAATGCAGCCCTGTCAACACCCTGATTTCAGCTCAGTGAGACCCATGTCAGACTTCTAACATACAGAACTATGAGGTAATATATTTGTATTGTTTTAAGCCATTTAAGTCTGGGGTAATTTGTCATAATAGCAATAAGAAACAAACACACCATGCAGTGCATTCTTTCTGATTGTGCCAGTTAATACCAGTTATGCACACACATGCACCCCATTGCTGAGGCTGTAGGTGTAGGATTTCCCAACTAGTGACCCTCACCAGTATTGCATGAAATGTGAACTGGTGATCTCTAAAGAAGAGTCTGTAGTCTGATAAACCTGGAAATGCCCTATACTAAAAACAAATCACAGGGACACAGTGCGTATGAGCTTATTAAAGCCTCTGGGAAGTCCTGTAGTAAAAAACAATGAAACGGTTTAACCCTGTTTAAACCAAGGTTTCTCAGAACATGAAACATTGTCTTTTTTTCTTGCACTGAATATACTTAGTAGTATGTTGTTGTAGAATATGCATTCTGTAAAATATTGTTTAAGAAGAAGGGATGTTGATATTACTATTGATTTTTAATATAAAGAACACAGTTGTTGGTTAAATGGTCATTCCTGGGTGACCTTAATAGGAGTAACTGTGATGAATAGGTATGGCCTTTGCCCTATAATAGTGCTCTTCATACTCCCAGGCTGCATTGTCCTAACTGGGTTTGTTATCCATGTAAACAAATGCAGTAGAATAGGTCACATTCTCTCTGATGTCTTGATGCTTGAAAGCCAAAATGAACAACTTTAGTGTTACAATTACTCTAGTATCACTGCTCCCAAATCCACATTTGTATAACATGATCCTATGACTGTATTTCATTATGAAAAATTCTTTCTGGCTTTCCAAGTAGGAAAGCCAAATTTTTTTGTTGGAAATGACAGGAACTCTTCAGATAGGTGTTGAGGAGTCAGCCTATTGTGAAAAGTTTAAAGATTAAAATAAATCGCCCTTAGTAGCTAACGAGACTTATTTAGTATCCCGTATCATTAAGGATAGGATATTTAATCAGCTAGCTGTGTACTAAATCTTGCCTTGAAAATGATGCATCATTGGCCCTGTTATTGCATATATGAATTGGGAAAATGTAATCAGTAGTTAACCCTCAGTGTAAGATAATCAAACTTGTTTGAGAATGTTGGCAGAGATTCAAGTGAGTGTGTGTATGTGTTGTGTGTGTGTGTGTGTGTGTTTTAAGGTAATTCTGATGATGTTCTTTTCTCTAAATATTTAAGACTATATATTCGAACATGTCCTTTCTTATGTACCGTTTAGAAGTATTTGGGAATACACTTAAACAGTTTTGGAAAGACAAGGAGTCTCTGTTGACTTTTTTGATATCTGTTATCACTCCATAAATGTTTATCTTTCAAATGTTTATCCTGCAATGTTAACTCATTCTATAAATGAGATGCTATATGAAATGCACAGTCCTGGCATTCAGTAAACGTTGAACTCTTCATTCTAAGTTTGAATAGTAGTAACATCTCTAACTCGACTTTGAAGTACACCCGTCACCTCTTTAGGCATAGTCGGTCCCCACGTCCTTATTTTAGTGGAGTGGCCAGATTAGCCCAAAAGGATCCAAATGAACCTCTTTTGTACCTGAATATTCTACCTTCAGATCTAAGTTGCAAGATACATACATGAAAGTAACAGTTCAAGAAAGAGATAGGGGAGGTTTTTTTTGGTAGATTTTTTTTTAACTGTAATCAGTATGTCTTCCAGATGAAGATGGCAGACTGAACTCATTCGTTTAGCTCCACTCCTTTCTAAAAGCCCACAGAAAAATTCACATTTATCTTATTTAGAGGCACGCAGCCAATACCAATATAATCAGCTGAAAGAGGAGGAATTAGGGAGGGAGCCATACACCTACACATATAAAAACAGGAAATGAGAACATTTTTACGTGGTGGTTTCTCATGGCCCTGGGCAGGGACTGGTGTGGTGGCAATAGTTTAACGATTTGGATATGCATATGAAATCATACAATTAAAACTAGGTTCAAAAGCCTAAGTTTTAGTCAGTTCTCAACTGTAGGTTGCTAGATTAGCGAGGTCACGGAATAGTGATAGTCTTTAAAAAAAAATTGATGCATTAGTTTTCACATTAATCAGTATGAGTCAGCTATGCTATTTACATGTTGGAAAACCTTTCCTATCTGAAAACTGCATGATAAGCAGTAGACTACCTATTGTTTCTTCTGCAAGGTGGAAACAGTCCTCTTCTTTAGGTACTTAATGAACAAATTAAGTGTCTGGACAAATACACTGATGCGATAGTATTAGTGAGGTGATGAAGGGTGAGGCGGGGTTTGGGACTCGGAGCGCTGATGGCATCGGGAAGGGAAGCTGCCTGCAGGAGTGTTGGTATCTCCAGCGATGGAGGGAGGGCAGAGTAGAGTGCTGATTAGCAGAACTTGCACTTCATCTTGCCCTTGACCACTTTTTTGTTAAATTGTTGATTTGGAATTGTGTGTGGTATCCTTCCCACTTCCTATTACTGTAGTTAATCAAGAGCTGGCTGTGAGAAGTGAGGAGAAGTGCTAATAACTGGTGTTGCTGATCTACTAATGAGTATTCAAGTTTGTTCCGCTGTGGGGAGGAGGAGGGGTCCTGTCCAGGCTCCACTGCCCAGATCTTTAATGCAAGTTCACACCACGCCACCATCCTCTTGTACTGTCTCCCTCACAGCCATGCTGGTGCCTCCCCGGTCCAGATCTGTCCACCACTTGGATGAAAGTATGCCCTTCTGCAGATTTAGTCAGTCAGGACTGTTGAGCCCCAAACAGAACTTAAGAAAAGTGATGGCCTATTGATATTACCTCAGGAAGCAAAAGAGACCATTTAAAGAAGGCCTGTAGTGGCTATTCCTTTGAATTTGCAGTAGACACAGCTGGGAAATACCAAGCAGTGGGGGGAAGGGCCTTCAGTGGAGCATTCCACCCCCAGTGCATGCTATATGGGGGTACCCTGAGCATTGTCAGATCTAGTAAATAAAATCCAGGAGGCCCAGTTAAATCTGAATTTCAGACAAACAAGACTTTTTAAAACTGTGTTTTAAATAATGCACAGGACATGCTTGTACTAAAAAAAAATATTCCTTGTTTATGTCAAATTCACACTTAACTTGGTGTCCCATCTTTTATCTGGCATTTCTGTACAGAATTTAAAAGGAATAATAAAACCAACTAAAAGTTAGCTATCTTTTAAACTTTATTGAAGTATAGTTGATTTACAATGTTGTGTTAATTTCTGCTGTTGGCTATTCCTTTGAATTTGCAGTAGACACAGCTGGGAAATACCAAGCAGTGGGGGGAAGGGCCTTCAGTGGAGCATTCCACCCCCAGTGCATGCTATATGGGGGTACCCTGAGCATTGTCAGATCTAGTAAATAAAATCCAGGAGGCCCAGTTAAATCTGAATTTCAGACAAACAAGACTTTTTAAAACTGTGTTTTAAATAATGCACAGGACATGCTTGTACTAAAAAAAAATATTCCTTGTTTATGTCAAATTCACACTTAACTTGGTGTCCCATCTTTTATCTGGCATTTCTGTACAGAATTTAAAAGGAATAATAAAACCAACTAAAAGTTAGCTATTTTTTAAACTTTATTGAAGTATAGTTGATTTACAATGTTGTGTTAATTTCTGCTGTACAACAAATTCATTCAGTTATACATATATATATTCTTTTCCGTTGTGGTTTATCACAGGATATTGAATATAGTTCCCTGTGCTATACAGTAAGGCCTTGTTTTTTATCCATCCTATATATAATAGTTTGCCTCTGCTAATCCCAAACTCCCAACCCTTCCCTTCCCTACCCGCCTCCCCCTTCCCCTTGGCAACCACAAGTCTGTTCTCTATGTCTGTGTGTCTGTTTCTGTTTCATAGATATGTTCATTTGTGTCATATTTTTGGTTCCACATGTAAGTGATATCATATGGTATTTGTCTTTCTCTTACTGACTTACTTTGCTTATTAATCTCTGGGTCCATCCATTGTTGCTACAAATGGCGTTATTTCATTCTTTTTTGTGGCTGAGTAATATTCCATTGTATATATGCATATATATACACGCACCGTGTTTTTTTATCCGTTCATCTGTCGGTGGACATTTAGGTTGCTTCCATGTCTTGGCTATTGTAAAGAGCACTGCTGTGAACATAGGGATGCATGTATCTTTTCGAATTATAGTTTTGTCCAGATATATGCCCAGGAATGGGATTGCTGGATCATATGGCAACCCTATTTTTAGTTTTTTGAGAAACCTCCATATTGTTTTCCATAGTGGCTGCCCCAATTTACATTGGGGGTTCCCTTTTATACACACCCTCTCTAGCATTTTTTATCTGTAGACTTCTTAATGATAGCCATTCTGACCGGTGTGAGGTGGTACCTCACTGTAGTTTTAGTTTTTAGCTCACTTTTTATTACTGTGATGTGCTGGCAGTATTAATCTCAGTGATCAAGTCCTTTTCCCTGCAAGGGTGGACCGTGGACACAGGTGCAGTAAACATGTCCAAGGATATGGTGCATGGCCATTTCCACCATCACTAACGACAGCAGTTACCATTTAATGGGCACTTACTAAATACCAGCATATTTGCTTACATCATTTCTGTTTCTTAAACTACTTTGATGTAAGTCCTACCTACATTTTAACAGTAAGGAAGTTAAAGCAGCTTTGCTACTGATGACAGAAGTGAGATCTGAAGCAGGTTTATCTGATTACAAAGCTTATACCCTTTTCACTGTACCATTCTTTCTTTTACTGTTTGTAGGCACTGACAATATGATCAGAGTGGTAAAGCTTGAAGTTTGAATTTAGGCTTTTTCTTATCTCTGCTCATAACCACTCAACTCATCTACCTGTTGTAATTTCTATCCTCCTGTCTCCTTCCTGTCAGTCTCTTTCAGTACCTCGGACACTCTCTGTGTCTCTCTTTGGCAGTTAATTACCTAGCCTATGTTTTATCCCTTCACGACCTAGAAGATAAGCAGACAAGTCTGATGTGGTTAGCCAGACGAATAGCAGGGTACTACAGGGCCATCCCAAGGCACTGTGTGGTTTGGACTCCATTACTGTCTCTTCCACTTGTGGACATTGCATGGAGTGGGGTTCTGACATAGATGAGAAGGTGAGGGAACTTCCTGGACTTGTCAACTCACGCAGCAAAGCAGACTGTTGCTTCTGCGTTTGGGACCAGCCCTGACTCTGCAGGATAAATGACTTCTGCCACCGAGCATTATCAAATGGCTTTCTCTCCATATAAGTATAATATTCTTTAAGAGGAAAAGAGAAAACTAGATCTCATCATGAGAGTGAATATTTATTACTCATTTAAGTGTGGTCCATAGGCAATATGGCTGTAGTAAGGAGCGAAGAAAGACTGGAAAACTTTTGGAGGACTTCTGAGGAAAGATGGCCAACTGAACATTCATTTGGATTGAACACTCACAGTGGAATTCAGTTCTTCTTGAAAATTACTAAAATAATAGTATAGAGAGTTCTTTTAAAGCATAAACTCAAGAGCACAGAATGAGAGAGAAAACCATAACCACAAAATTTCTGAAGCTAAAAAAAGTAGATGGACAAGTGGTAAATGAATTAGCCAAACAAGAAAGCTGTATTCTGTTAGACCAGGAGTGGAGAAAGGTGAGAAGCAAGCCAATTTTTACCACAATATTCATACACACCACAAATTTATACATAAATCCATATATATATATCCATAAACATTCATATATATTCATAAGTAAATCAATGAAATCATTTTTGAAAATTTCCCAAAATGATGGACACAAGTTCCTAATTTTAAAAGGCCCAAAGAGATGTTAGCACAGATCCATACCATTGTATGAACATTTCAGAATCCTCAGGATAGAAAGAAAGCTTACACACTTCTAGAAGGGGAGGAGGTAGAGGGTGGGATGTGGGAACAAATTACTCAGAGAATCAGGGAGCAGAATGGCTTCAGACTTTCCAACAGCAATGCTAGAAGCTAGAAATCGAATTCTGATGGAAAATTATTCCCAATCCAGAATCTTATATTCACCAAATTATCTATCCAATAAGAGGGCAGAATAAAAAATGCTTTCAGACATGTAAATTCTAAGAGAAAAACATATTTCCCATGCATCCATTTTCAGGATGCTACTAGACAATGTGCATTACCATGAATTAGGAATGCGACGGTGACAGGAAATGGAAAATCCAACAGAGAAGAGAAGTGAAGGGACCCTCCAGGAGAGGCAGAGAGCCCAAGATGCCAGCCAGGCATGGAGAGCAAACATTCCTGATTAATTAGATCAAAAGAATCTTGGTGAAGATTCTTGAGGAAAATACAGTTAATGCGTCTGCTATATCTGAATGTTTTGACAAGATTTACACAGCTAGCAACAAGTTTGGCGTTCTTTTAGTAATAAGTACATAGAAAACAGCAAATTGGGGGGAAAAAATCATTCATTCTGAAGGTGAGGGAGTTTGAGGGGGCGGGGGGGGCGACGTTTAGGACAGGCTAATCAAAATTGACATATGTCAGCTGGGGCTGTTTTTTTTTTTTTTTTTTTTTTCCCCCGGTACTTGGGCCTCTCACTGTTGTGGCCTCTCCCGTTGCGGAGCACAGGCTCAGCGGCCGTGGCTCACGGGCCCAGCCGCTCCGCGGCATGTGGGATCCTCCCGGACCGGGGCACGAACCCGTGTCCCCTGCATCGGCAGGCGGATTCTCAACCACTGCGCCACCAGGGAAGCCCTGGAGTTGTTTTTGCCAAGTCATAATAACGGCAACACTGAGTACTGGTCTAAGCAAGCCATGGTAGTGCTATGTTGAGAGGCAGCTCGTGTATGGTGGGTGTGAGGGGAGGAAAGAGCGCCATCATTTTTAGGGCATAAAGAGAAAAATCAAAACGTGCCGATAGAAGCTTGTTAGAGACATGCAATTAAGTGCTGGGTTCAGCAGGTAAAATTGGTATAAATGGTTGCCTCTGGGAAGGAAGAATTGGGTGAAGTTGTTGGGCTGGAGATTCATAGAATGCATAGAATACATTTATTCTTTCAACTACTTGCATGTGTAACTTCGATAAACATACAAAGCCAAAACCAAAAAATAACAATAAACCAAAGCATTTGTAAGTGATAGTTGAGTTAAATTTCAACAGCAGAGGCTGATGTATTGAAAGTAGTACTGGCCGGGATTTCGGAGATGCAGTTGAAAAATGTAGTTCTGCCTCTTCCTAACCATGTGATCAGCCGTGCAACTTTGACAAAATCACTTAACCTCTGTGAGCCTCCGCTGGAAAAAAGCGGAGCTGATCATCCCAGCCTGCCCAACTCGGAGTGAAATCGGAAGGGTCAGACGAGCAGATGGGTGAGCAAGTACTTGGGAAGGTGTGGGAGGTATTATCTGAACTCACTGAGAAGCCGTGCAGTTTGCAGTTTGCTCAGTTCGCGCTGGTGTGTCCTAGTAGGGAGAGGGGGGAATTGATCCATTAGGACGAGCCTGTCTAATTTATCACTCTTTAGGAAGCTCCAGAAGACACGACTGGAACGATTATTGACCATGCCTAATTTATTAGCTCTTTCCTCCTTCAAAGCCCATTTGTCTGCAGCAGGAGTTTGCTAAGTCTGAACTCTGGTACAGCCCTGGATACATTAGCCAGAGTCCTGGCCGTGTTGCCATGGTGTTAAAAATATTTAGTTTTGCAAGCAAAGTGTTCGAAATAATAAAAGAAAAACTTTGATATGATTTATTTTTGTAAAATGATTTCAACCAAACAGACCAAAGAACTGGGGGTAAGGATTTCAGAAGGGCAGTGGGTGTAAGATGTTGATCAGCGAAGCGACTTTTGATGCAAAGCATTCAATTAAGTGCAGCACCGTGGGTAAAGGTCACACATTTCCCAAATGAAATGCCTTCAAAGACAAGTTGTGCAGAAAGGAGAGAGGATGTGGAAACCGAAACCTGATTCATCCGTTTAATTAATGGAAGAAGTTTGTGTTGTCCTTTGATTGGGACATCTCTAGGTGGGAAGCATGAGTTATGTTGTCCTGGTTTCTTCTTCTCAGTTTTCACTCTGTTTCTACGCTTTATTTATAAATCAACACAGTTAATAGAATTTATTATTTTTTTTCTTGGATAAGAAACAAAACATTGAAAGAAAAGCTAGCCTCATGGAAAAATCAGTGTCACAAGTCCTGAATTCAAATCCTTGTTTCACAAGCTGTGTAACCCTTGGCTGGCTTCATCCCTCCCCATCTCTGTATCCTTGTATAAGCAGGAGGGTATCCCAGCCTTCCACACTGGTTGCTTGAGAGCGTTAATCAGGATCATATGAAGGAAGTCCCCAGCGTATAAACAAGATATATAATGCTTATTCCTGGTTCCTTTCATGCCCTCATATCCAATATCCAGTCCACGAGCAAATCCAGTCGACTCTTCAAAACGTGCCTGGAATCCGTTTAATGCTCTGCGTCTCCACACCACATTTCTAGTCCAAACTCTACCCCCCTTCTCTCACATGGGCCAGAACAACAGACTCCTAACAGGTTTCCCTGCTTCCATGCCTGCCCTCCCTTTAATCCAGCCTCCGAACACCTGATGGGTCAGGCCACTTAGTTTTTTCATAGTCGTTGCTCTTGGAATAAAATCCAGCCTCAAAACTTGTAGCTGTGCCTTGCAAGTTTCTCCAAGATTCAACCACTTCTACCTCTCCTCTCTCATTTCATGCCGCCCCATCCCTGCCTGCCCACTAAACTCCAGCCTCACAGGCTTTCTTTGTGTTCGAGCCCAATAAGCTTGTTTCTGCTTTAGGACCTTTGCAGTAGCTATTCCTTCTACCTAGAATGGCCTTCCTCTGAATGTTCCCATGCGTGGGCCTTCACTGACCACCCAAACTACAGCAGCCACTTTGAATAGTCCCTCTCGGTTATAGGCCCCAATTTATTATCTTCTATTTCTTTGTAAATAGAAGAGGTCTTTTTGGTGTTTATATCTACTGTGATGATCAGTACCTACCACATAGTTGTTGCTCAGCCAATAATTGTTGAGTGGGTGAATGAGCAAATGAATGAATGGTAGAAAAGATTCAGCTCACTCAGTTAACTGCTGACCTTGCTGTAAGAGAGGAATTAGATGATTTCTTAAAGGGAAAAGATGTCAAACAATCATAAAAACGCAGAAGCTTTAGGAAAACATTTTAAAGCTACTCAAAGCGAGAACTGATGAGGTAGTGGGTCCCTCACACACTTCCAACTGGAAGACTATGTTATGATAAATGGGTAGGATAGGTGCCGTTAGAAAGGGTTTATGCTAGATGATTTCGAAAGTACATTCCAACTCGGAGTTTCTAAGATAATGAGTATTACTATGCTATTTCAGTGCATTCTGCTGTTCTCCTTATTCAGTAAGGGTTATTAAGTTCTTCCCTAGACTTCATTAGGACAGCTAAAATTCCCTGGACTTCTGACCATTTATAGGATATAAAAGTCAACTGTAAAATTATATCAGGTTTAGGTCTCAGGTATTCTCTGTCTAAATGGCTCTCAAGGATCTGCTCTCGCATTAATCCATGCCTCAAAAATTCTAGCATTGATACCATCTAGAAGTAAGCTTTATAGAGTAGAACTCTTATCCAATGTGGTTAGTTAATGGAGAAAAGATGGCCCAAATCAGGAATCACAGAAAATGATACTTGCATCCCTTAACCTTTCATTTAAAATAAGTTAAATATAGCATCATTTGTCTATTGATGCAGGGCTGAGGCCTCTTCTTGAATTACAGATCTGTTAAATAAAGTTTTGTGGGTCTTCCTACATATGCCACATCTATAAAGAGATCACCTGTGAGTTCCCTTTCATACTTTTTTTCCTTTCATATTTTTTAAGTGGAGTCATGGATCTTGAAAATATCACCACCAAATCTTTCTAGATATTTATAATTGTTCTCAATCTTTTAAAACTGTCTTGCCCGCACCTTTTTAAAAATGAACATTTTCTTTTTGGTATAATTTTAGATTTACAGAAAAGTTGCAAAGATAGCATGGAGAGTTTCCATATAGCCCTTCTCCAGTTTCCCCATTATTAACATCTTAAATTGTTGTGATAAACTCATCAAAACTAAGAAACTGGCACTGATACATTTCTGTTAACTAAACTCTAGTATTTATTTGGACTTCATCAGTATTTCCATTAACATCCTCTTTGTGTTCCAGAATCCAGCCCTGAGTTCCACATTGCACTGAGGTACTACAACTGCCCGATCTCCACTGGTCTCCCACACCTATATTTAACAGCAATATTTTGACTTCTTCCACTTTAGTCTATAGAAATAATACTTTTTCTCAGTCGTATTTCTACAGTTTACCATCAAGTGATTAAATTATGTAATTACGATAAAGAGAACAACTAGCATAAACAGGTTTGGAAACAACACAACTATTCTTTATAAGGATCCTACTCAGTGGTGGGGAGAATTGCCCAGAGAAACCAGAGAATAGCCTTCCAGCTGCGACTGTGTGCCGTAGGAATCAGGTAGGAGGAATAGGAAAGAACACTGATTTGGCAAGTCCATTAATGGAATGGTTTTTATATTTCCCATTCAAAAAAAGAAAACAAAATTAATATAATGCTGATACCTTACCTGTGTGTAGAGCTCCATCCTTTGGAGTGGGTAGGGCAGGCCTATACAGTAGAAAGAACAGGTCTCCAAGATAGGAAGCAGTGTGGTTCAGGATCTCCCAGCCAGACATGGAACTTGAGACTTCTGATTGCCAAGCCAGCGCTCAAGCTACGTTACCATAAACTTAATGCCAGGTCAAAACATTCTCTTTACAGAAATAGATTTGTGGGTGGTTTTGTGAATGTCACAATATTTTCCTGCCCAAGTAAGTTGTATATCTTGGATCCTGTGGAAAATTCACCATCCACAAGTGGATTCTTTTTGTGTCAGATATCCAAATGAGTGAAGTTAGAGGGAGACCTCTTTAGCCCCAGTAAAGGGGATTGGAATTTTTGCCAACGTCCTTATCTTTCCCAGATTTCTGGGCCTCGGTGTGGCTCTTAGATGGACAGAGGTCGTGGACTCTACTTTTTAGGTAACCATGGAAAGATCAGTGACCCACCCCCACCCGGCCCCCCCGCACCGACCCAGGAATCAGCAGCCCTGGTTGATGTCCCCTCTGTGCCACTTAATAACCTAACCTCCACCTCACCTCCCCTGGCCTTCTGTTTCTCCATTCAAAATGAAGCTTTGGGACGGGTGATTTTTAGCTTTCATTGTCTTGTTCCTTACCTTTTACAAAGCATTTTCATAGGTACTCCACATTGTTTCTAGAACTTCCCTACACCAACATACCTTGTTTTACACTTCTCTTTATTGTGCTTTGCAGATATTGTGCTTTTTGCACCTTGAAGGTTTGTGGGTCATGCAAGTCTATTGGCTCCATTTTTCCAGCAGCATTTGCTCCTTTCGTGTCTCTGCGTCACATTTTGGTAGTTCCCACAATATTTCAAACTTTTTCGTTATTATTGTATTTCTTGTGGTGATCTTTGATATCAGTGATTTTTGATGTTACTAGTGTAACTGTTTGGGGCACCATGAACCATGCCCATATAAGACAGCAATTTAATCAGTAAATGTTATGTGTGTTCTCACTGCTCCAACTAGCTGTTCCCCTTCTCTCTCCCTCTCCTCTGGCTTCCCTATTCCCTGAGACACAGCAATATTGAAATTAGGCCAATTAGTGACCCCACAATATCCTGTGAGTGTTCAGGTGAAAGGAAGAGTCTCTCTAACTCAAAAGCTAGGAATGATTAAGCTTAGTGAGGAAGGCTTGTCGAAAGCCGAGATCGGCCCAAGGCTAGGCCTCTTGCACCAAACAGCCAAGTTATAAATGCAAAGGAAAATTTCTTGAAGGAAATTGAAAGTGCTGCTCCAGTGAACACACAGATGATAAGAATGTGAAACAGCCTTATTGCTGATAGGGAGAAAGTTTTAGTGATCTGGATAGGAGATCAAACCAGCCTCAACATTCCCTTAAACCAAAGCCTAATCCAGAGCAAAGACCTAACTCTTTTCAATTCTAGGAAGTCAGAGAGGTGAGGAGGCTGCTACAGATGAAAACTTTGAAGCTAGTAGGGGTTGGTTCATGAGGAAAGAAGCCATCTCTATAACATAAAATTGCAAGGTGAGTAGCATGTGCTGATGTAGAAGCTGCAGCAAGTTATCCAGAAGACCTAGCTAAGATAATGAAAGAAGGTGGCTTCACTAAATAACAGATTTTCAGTGTACACAGAACAGCCTTCTATTTGAAGAAGATGCCATCTAGGACTTTCATAGCTAGAGAGAAGTCAATGGGGAAAAAAAAAAAAAAGAGCTTCAATGGACAAGCTGACTCTCTTGTTAAGGGCTAATACAGTTGATGACTTTAATTTGAAGCCAGTGCTCATTTACCATTCCCCAAATCCTAGGGCCCTTAAGAATTGTGCTAATTCTGCTCTACTTGTGCTCTGTGAGTGGAACAACGAAGCCCTGATGATCGCACATCTGTTTCTAACATGGTTTAATGAATATTTGAAGCCCACTGTTGAGACCTACCCTCAGAAAAAAAGATTCCTTTCAAAATATTACTGTTCATAAACAGTGCACCTGGTCACCCAAGAGCTCTGATGGAGATGTACAATGAGATTCATGTTGTTTTCATACCTCTTAACACAATCCATTCTGCAGCCCATGGATCAAGGAGTAATTTCAACTTGCAAGTCTTACCATTTAGGAAATAGATTTCATAAGGTTATAGCTGCCATAGATAGTGATTCCTCTGATGGATCTGGGCATAGTCAGTTGAAAACCCTCTGGAAAGGATTCACCATTCTAGATGCCATAAAGGACATGGTGACTCATGGTAAAAGGACAAAATGTCAACATGAGCAGGAGTTTGGAAGAGTTGATTCCAACCCTCATGGATGACTTTGAGGGTTTCAAGACTTCAGTAGAGGAAGTCACTGCAGATGTGGTGGAAATTCTAGCAGGAGAACTAGAATTAGAAGTGGAGCCTGAAGATGTGACTGAATGGCTGCAATCTCATGATAAAACTAGAACAGATGAAGAGTTAAAGTTTTCTTCTTCTGGATGATCAAAGAAAGTGGTTTCTTGAGATGAAGTCTACTCCTGGTGAAGATGCTGTGAAGACTGTTGAAATGACAACAAAGATTTACAGTATGACACAAACTTAGTTGACAAAGTAGCAGTGTCATTTCAGAGGATTGACTCCAATTTTGAAAGCATTCTACTCTGGGTAAAATGCTATCAAACAGCACTGCTGGCTGCAGAGAAATCGTTTTAGACATAGTGCTATTCCACACATAAAAGACTATAGTATACTGTGTAAACATAGCTGACGTTTGCACTGGGAAACCAAAACATTTTTGTGACTCACTTTATCGTGATACTTGCTTTATTGCAGCGGTCTGGAACCGAACCTGCAATATCTCTGAGGTCTCCCTGTAGATGGTTGGGGTAGGAGACAGGATAGCATGAGGCCAGCAGGTCTGACACCCCTGGTTTCAAATTCTGGCTCAGCCACTTAATATTTGTATGACTTTACCCACCCTCACCTAAATAAAAAACAGTAATGGCAGGACAAAGCTCATAGAGTTCTTATGAGAATAAAATGAGATAACACGCATGAAACAGGCCAAGGTTCAAGACACTCTTGGCCATTAAGGGCCATTTGTTTTCCATCATGCAGGTTGAGAGGTTGATAGTTTTCACAGACTATTGGGTGCAGAGATAAAAGACAATTATGTCCGACTCAGTGTAGACAACCAGGCACTGTTAGACCAGTCATTTTCCCTGTGCCATAACTTACAGAAAGAGGAAAACCCAAGGAAAAGCTATAATGGCTAATATGCTAAACCAGCTAATTTTACTGTGTTTTTAAACTTTTTCTCGACTATTTTGATGGCCTTCAAAAACATCATCAAATCTCCGGGTATCAAAAAAAAAAAAAGTCTTCAAAATGTAAGAAGGACCTTGTTTGACCTTTTCAGTCAGTTCATTTGTTCAGCAAATATTTATTCAGAGCACTGAGTTAGCTGCTGATTTTAAATAAACTCACTGAAATATCAAGTCATCTGTAAACACATTTTAAGAACAAGTGTTACCCTCATTTTCTAGGGGAGAAATTTATTCCTACTTACTCTTTGAATTTCTCTTCTGCCCCGGAGCAGGAATCTGTCCCTAAGAACAGTGATTAAACTTTCCCACTATCTGATAGGGGTGAGAAGTGAGCAGAATTTGGTGTTCCAGATTCACAAAAACATTTGCAAAGCCCTTCCTGATTGTGATATTGTAAAAAGAATCAACAGATATTTGCTACCTTCTGTTCAAGGCATTATACCTTGGAATTACAAATACCTCATTTGTTGCTTCAATCCAGGAAACACTTCCTGCTAATCCCCTACCCCTACCCCCAAAACTGAGTGCTTTAAGCTGGGGGTGAGGTTTTTTTTTTAATTATATAAGTTTCAGGTATACAGCATTATAATTCAATATCTGTATACACTACACAGTGATTACCATCGCAAATCTAGTTCCCATCCATCACCATATTGTTGATCCCCTTCATTTATCTCCCCTACTCCCAACCTCCTTCCCCTTTGGTAACCAGTAATCTAACCTCTGTATTATGAATTTGTTTTTATTTTATTTTGTTTGTTCATTTGTTTTGTTTTGTTTTTTAAGATTGCACATATGAGTGAAACCATATGGTCTTTGTCTCTCTCTGACTTTTTTTCACTTAGTGTGATACCCTCAAGGTCCATCCATGTTGTCTCAAATGGCAGAATTTCATTCTTTTTTATGGCTGAGTAGTATTCCATTGTGTGTGTGTGTGTGTGTGTGTGTGTGTGTGTGTGTGTGTGTATTACATCTTCTTTATCCATTCATTCATTGATGGACACTTAAGCTGCTTCCATATCTCAGCTGTTGTAAATAATGCTGCAGTGAACATAGGGGTACATTTATCTTTTTCAATTAATGTTTTTGTGTTCTTCAGATAAACACCCAGAAGTGGAATACCTGGGTCATACGGTATTTCATTCTTAATTTTTTGATTCTCCATACAGAGTCTCCAAACCATTTTCCACAGTGCCTACACCAGTTTGCAGTACCACAGTGTACAAAGTTCTCTTATCTCCACATCCTCTCCAACATTTGTTATTTCTTATTTTTTCCAAAATAGCCATTTTAACAGATGTAAAGTGTATCTCATTGTGGTTTTGATTTGTATTTCCCTAGTAATTAGTGATGTTGAACATCTTTTCATGTGCCTGTTGGCTATCTGCATTCTTTTTTGGGAAAACGTCTGTTCAGAATCTCTGCCCATTTTTAATTAAGTTGTTTGTTTTCTTGTTGTTAAGTAGTATGAGTTCTCTGTATATTTTGGCTATTAACCCCTTAGCAGATATTTGATTTGCAAATATCTTCTCCCATTTAGTAGGTTGCCTTTTCATTTTGATGATCATTTCCTTTGCTGTACAAAGCCTTTAGTTTGACGTAATCCTATTTGTTTATTTTTATTTTTGTCCCCCTTGCCTTTGGAGTCAGATCTACAAAACATAACTCAGACCAGTGTCAGTGAGGTTACCACCTATGTTTTCTTCTAGGTGTTTTATGGTTTCAGATCTTAACATTCAAGTCTTCAGTTTTGTTTGAATTAATTTTTGTACATGGTATAAGAGACAAGTTTCATTCTTTTGCACATGGCTGTTCTGTTTTCCCAACGTCATTTATTGAAGAGACCATCCTTTCTCTATTGTGTGTTATTTGCTTCTTTGTTGTAAATTAATTGTCCACATATGTGTATTTATTTCTGGGCTCTCAATTCTGTTACATTGATCTATGTAGCTGTTTTTCTGCCAGTACCATACTGTTTTGATTACTGTAGCTTTGTACTACAGTTTGAAATCAGGAAGCATGTCACCTCCAACTTTGCTTTTCTTTCTCAAGATTGTTTTGGCTCTCAGGGTTTTTTGTAGTTCTATGCAAATTTTAGAATTTTTTGTTCTAGTTCTGTGAAAAGCGCCCTTGGTATTTTAATAGGGATTGCATTGAATGTGTAGATTGCCTTGGGTAGTATGGTCATTTTAACAATATTCTTCCCAACTATGAACACAGTATATCTTTCCGTCTGTTTGTATTGTCTTCAATTTCTTTCATCGGTACCTTATAGTTTTTCGAATACAGGTCTTTTACCTCCTTAGGTAGGTTTATTCCTAGGTATTTTATTCTTTTTGATGTGATTGTAAATGAGATTATTTCCTTAATTTCTCTTTCCCATAGTTGGTTGTTAATGTATAGAAATGCAACAGATTTCTGTATATTAATTATTTTTGTATCCTGCAACTTTACCAAATTCATTGATGAGCTCTAGTAGTTTTCTGGTGGTGTCTTTAGAATTTTCCATGTAGAGTATCATGTCATCTACAAACAGTGACAGTTTCACCTCTTTCTTTCCAATTTTGATTCCTTTCATTTCTTTTTCTTGTCTGATTGCCGTGGGTTGGACTTCCAGTACGATGTTGGGTAAAAGTGGTGAGAGTGGGTATCCTTGTCTTGTTCCTGATCTTACAGGAAATGCTTTCAGCTTTTCACCACTGAGTAGGATGTTACCTGTGGATCTGTCATATGTGGGCTTTATTATGTTAAGGTACATTTTCTCTGTACCCACTTTGTTGAGAGTTTTTATCATGAATGGATATTAAATGTTGTCAAATGCTTTTTCTGCATCTATTGCGATGATGATATGGTTTTTATCCTTCAGTTTGTTCATGTTGATGTATCATGTTGATTGAACTGCAAATGTTGAACCGTCTTGCATCCCTGGAATAAATTCCACTTGATCACACTGTATGATCCTTTTAACATATTGTATTCAGTTTGATGAATTTTGTTGAGGATTTTTGCATCTGTGTTCATCAAGGATATTGACCTGTAATTTTCTCTTTTTTTGTGTGGTATCCTTGTCTGGTTTTGGTATCAGGGTAATGCTGGTTTCATAAAATGTGTTTGGAGGGTTTCCCTCCTCTTTGATTTTTTGGAAGAGTTTGAGAAGGATGGCCATTAAATCTTATTGGAATGTTTTGTTGAATTCACCTGTGAAGCTGTGTTGTCTTGGGCTTTTGTTTGTTGGGAGATTTTTGATTACTGTTTCAATCTCTTTACTAGAAAACAGTCTGTTCAGATTTTCTGTTTCTTCATGATTCAGTCTTAGAAGATTGTATGTTTTTAGGTTTTATCCATTTCTTCTGTCTTGTCCAGTTTGTTGGTGTAATCTCTTATGATCCTTTGTATTTCGTGGTATCAGTTTTAGCTTTTCCCCTTTATTTCTGATTTTATTGATTTGGGCCCTCTCTCTTTTTTCCTTGATAAATCTGGCTAAAGTTTTATCAAGTTTGTTTACCTTTCCAAAGAACCAGCTCTTAGTTTCATTCATTCTTTTTATTGTGTATTTACTCTCTTCCTTCCTTCGATTAATTTTGAGCTTCATTTGTTCTTCTTTTTCTAGTCCTTTTAGGTTTAAGGTTAGACTGTTTATCTGGGAGTTTTCTTGTTCCTTGAAGTAGACCTGTATTGTTATGAACTTCCTCCATAGAAACTCTTTTGCTGCATCTCATAGGTTTGGGTATGTCATATTTCTGTTTGCATTTTTCTCTAGGTATTTTAAATTTTCTCCTTTGATTTCTTCAGTGACCCATTGTTCAGTAGCATGTTGTATAATCTTCACGTTTTTGTAGCTTCTCCCATTTTTTTTTTTTCTTGTGACTGATTTCTGGTTTCATGCTATTGTAGTCGAAAGAGATGCTTGATATGATTTCAGTGTTCTTGAGACTTGTTCACTGAGACTTGTTCTGTGACCTAACATGTGATCTGTCCTGGGGAATGTTCCATGTACACTTGAGAAGAATGTGTATTCTGCTGCTTTGGGGTGGAATGTTCTGTATGTGTCTATTAAGTTTATCTGACCTAATGTGTCATTTAAGGTCAATGTTTCCTTACTGATTTTCTCTCTGGGTGATTTCTCCATTGATGTAAGTGGTGTGTTAAAGTCCCCTACTATTATTGTATTATTGTCAGTTTCTCCCTTTACATCTGTTAATTGTTGCTCTGTATGTTTAGTGCATAAATATTTACAAATGTTGCAGTCTCTTGTTCGATTGACCCATTGATTATTATGTAATGCCCTTCTTTGTCTTTTATTAGTTTTTATTTTAAAGCCTTTTTTCTTTTTCTGATACGAGTATAGCTACTCCAGCTGTCTTTTCATTTCTATTTGCATGAAATATCTCTTTCCATCCCTTCACTTTAGGTCTGTGTGTGTACTTTCTTCTGAAGTGAGGCTCACATAGGCTGCATATGAATGGGTCTTGTTTTTTAATTCATTCAGCCACTCTTTTTATTTTGATTGGTAAATTTAGTCCATTTACATTTAAAGTAATTATTGATATTTTTATAATACAATACAGTAAGTACAGGTATACTTTTGACATTTTGTTATTTGTTTTCTGGTTTTTGTAGTTCCTCTCTCTCCCTTTCTTCTTCTCTTTCTCTTTTCCCTTGTGTTTTGATGTTTTTCCTTAGTGTTATGTTTAGATTTCTTTCTCATTTTCTTTTGTGTATTTACTGTAAGTTTTTTCCCTGTGGTAATAGTGGGGTTCACCTATAACATCCAAATAGTAGCCTGTCTTAAGTTGGTAGCAACTTAAATTTGAACACTTGTTAAAGCTTTACCTCTTTACTCCCCACCCCCACATTTTATACTTTTGATGACACATTTTATGCCTTTTTATGCATCCCTTAACTAATTTTTGTAATTTTAGTTAATTTTACTACTTTTGTCTTTTAACCTTCATGCTTGCTTTGTAAGTGTCTTTTAACCTTCATCCGTTGCTTTGTCTTACAGCTCACTGATTCGTTCTTCTGCCTCACCCAGTCTATTGTTGAACTCCTCTAGTGTATTTTTCAGTTCAGCTAAAACTTCTGTTTGGATAATATTTTTTATCTCTTTGTTGACGTTCTCACTGTGTTCAGATATTCTTCTCCTGAGTTCCGTAAGCCTTTTTATTACTTTGAACTCTTTATTGGGTAGATTGCTTGTCTCTGTTTCATTTAGGTTTTTTTTCTGAGGTTTTATCTTAATCTTTTGATTGAAACATATTCCTTTGTCTCCTCATTTTGCCTAATACTCTGTATTTGTTTCTTTGTACTGGGTGTATCATCTGTCTCTCCCAGTCTTGAAGGAGTAGCCTTATTTAGGAGATGTCCTGTGGAGCTCAGAAGCACAATCCCACCCAGCCACCATAGCTTGGCACTCAAGGGGTATCCCTTATGTGGGCTTCATGTACCCTTCTGTTGTTGTCAGACTGTGGCTGCTGTGGGGCACTGGTGGGCAGGGTTATCACCCAGCCAGCTGTGAGGCCTGTCTGAGGCCTCAGCAGGGTGCACGCACTGGTGCTAAGAGGTTAGAGGGAGAATTCCAAAATGGTACCCACCAGCACTGGCATTAACATCATCACCTGAGTTCACAAAAATGGCTTCTGCCAGTGTCTCAGTCCCAGGGGAGCATTGAAACTGGTTCCTGTCTCTCTGGCAGACACTTCAAGATTAGTAAGTGCGTTACCTTCACCTGTGGTCCATGTGCTGTTAATAAGTCTGGTGTGTTTGCACTGATTTTCAGGTCCAATGAGTCGGCATGCAAATCCTTTAACAGTAGGTTTACTCATTCCATGCAGTCCTGTCGTTTTTTTGGACTGTTCCCCATTGGTTTTCAAAGCCAGGTGTTTGGGGGCTTGTCTCTCCAATGCAGGATCTAGAGGTTGGAATGCCTGACGTGGAGCTTGAATCCCTCACTCCTCAGGTAAAAGATACTGTCTTGATACTGTCCTTTTATCCTTTGTTGTGGAGGCTGTGTTCATCCAATTTTCATGTCCTTTTCCGAGGGAATTCTCCCACATACAGTTGTAGATTTGTTGTATCCATGGGAGGAGGTGAGTTCAAGATCTTCCCTCACGGCCATCTTGAACCCTCTCCCTGGGTCTAGGTTTTTAAACTGATGTGTACTTTTAATGTATTATTTTTCTTCTTTAAAGCTGTTATAAAAGTGTGAGTCATAATCAGTGACATGTTCTAAGTCAGTGACATGGAGTAAAAAGGTATTTAATCTAATAGAAGGAATTAAATGCTTGTTCACTTTGCTCAAAGTCTTATCACAGGTACCTGACTCATCTTGAAGAGAGGGTTAAGATCCTGCAGCTCCCCAGGCCAGCAGGAGATAGCTCAGATGGGCCTCCCTTGCCTTTAAATTTTATCACTTAGGCTCATTAACATCAGGGCTGAAGATGTAGGGGAGTTTAATAGACATTTTAGAACTTGTTTTACTTTGCCTCTCCCAGGGGATACTATTTATTTGTCACCATTCAGCTGTCTTGTTCTTCCCTGCATCAGCTGTACCCAGTATTTCCCCTTTCCTCTGAGAGTCCCCCATCCTTCCCCACTTAATACACACTCATGTCACATGTAACCATGTAGTAGCCTCCTGTGTCAGACCTCACCAACTCACCTTCTCTAACCTGACAGGCCCTAGGATGCCGACGACCAGGGCTGCTGGACCAGTAACTTTCCCTGTACCATAACTCAACAGAGAGGTAGGATCAATGACAGGTTTATAGGAGAGCAGGGCTTTAAATAGCTGAGGTCAGTGTCTGGAGGCTTCCCGTTAATACTACTAACAGCATCCCGCCAGCGAGACGATTGGCCACTTTGTTACCTACTCTAAACTATTTCTGATTTTCAACTTTAATTTCAAACACATCCTAAGAAACCTCGACTCCCAGCAAATTGACAATGCAGCCCTCTTTATATGAAGCCTTGTTTATAGGCCACAATTCTCCCGACAGATTTAC
The DNA here is from genome assembly GCF_002837175.3 of Physeter macrocephalus. NCBI lineage: Eukaryota > Metazoa > Chordata > Mammalia > Artiodactyla > Physeteridae > Physeter > Physeter macrocephalus. The sequence continues at coordinate 103,935,908 of NC_041224.1, read as the reverse complement.
AAGTGTCTGTGGAGTTTTAAAAGACGATTGCTTAACTGGCATTAAGTGAGACACAAAGGACTGTGTAAATATTTTAGCTGGAATCAGGGATTTTTTTTTTTAATGTCTGAGCCAGATATTGCATTAAATCTGAAGACAGTGGCAAACTGATTAGCAGTAGTTGCCAGCTTCATGTTTTGCCAATGATTCCCGTAGCAAAGATTAGACACCAGAATCCATCCACCAGTTGAGGTTGTATGTTTTAAAATAGCTTTCCATCCCTTTCTCCCTTCTCCTTTATGCCTTTCCATCTTTCCTCTTTTATTTCTTCAAGATTTATTTAGATGTAAACACTTTGCAGAGTAGAAAATTACAGTTAGTGTGACTAACCAGTGAAGGCTGAGACGGGAATGTGGGCCTGGAGGTCAGAGAGGCTGCGGAAGGCTCACAGCTGTCCTGATTGAGCAACGTGGAGACAGGTTCCTCTTTGCTAATGGGCTTATTTATCACAATCACTGGTCTCTTCGTAGCCAGCTGTTGCACTGCTGGGAGGAAACAGTCCTAAGATCGGCACTGCTACCTCTTTCACATACCGATCTCCTTGAATTGCTGTTGCCTTCAAAGATTTATATGTGTGAGTGAATTCATACTTAATTTTAATGAAAATTGCACGAAATCAGCATTTTGGCTCCAGAGGAAGTATCTTTTATTTAAGCATTTCTACGGAAAAGCATTTTCCTGATTTGAGCACCGGGTAAGATGGATGGCTTTATCTCAAGTGTCACTGATGTGAAAGGGAGGCATCCTACCCAACAGGGCCTGGCTCTGCCTTTGCTGATCCCATCAGCAACCTCTTACTTTGCATCCACTGATTTTCACTTAAAGATACTCCTTAAAGCAATACTCACTTGGTTGCCCCAAAACGTAGGTTCCGTCTATTCTCCACAAATTGCTTAATTTGTAATCAGGTGTCCAGATCATTATGTGATATTCTTGATCTGCAGGTCCGAGCATCTTAAATTTATGTGTTCATAATTACATAAATGTATATTTCTCAAAAAATATGAGTGTTTGAGGCAAATTTTAATTTTGCCTGTAGACACCCCCAAAATTCAGATGGCTCCACTGGCATTGACAATGGTATAATTGACAGTCAGAATAAATGTGATACATAGGACCTTTCAAAACTGCTGTCAGAGACAGGCCTCAAACCTAGTCTTATACTGTGGTTAATTCTAGATTATTTTGTATTTTGTATTAACTTCTGTATGTCACCAGTTATCTTCACCTTTGAGTAAGTTACCTCAGTGCGTGGATGGTCATCTCACTGTTTTCCATCCTAGAGTATAATCACTTCAAATGCAAGGACCATAGTCCTTATATTACAGTGACAGGCATAATTCTAGCTCCTATATAGCCAGCCACCTCTGCAGAGTAGTAGAAAAGGTACAATTTTATTTTCAAAAATCTCTCTCCTTCATCTTTCCCGTTTCGGTACAATCCATGTTGTACCAAAAGCAGCTTGGCCACGATGTATCAAGGACTTAAAAATAATTTTTTTTTAACTTTTACCCTTAATTCCACTTGTAAAATCTATCCTAAAGAAGTAATCTTAAACTCAGAATAAGTTTTTATGGGCACAGATGTTACTTAAAGCCTGAATAATTCACTATAAGAATAAGGTAGAAAGGACTTTGGTATTCAACTGCAGGGGAATTGTTACATGAACTAAGGCATATCCACTTGGTGAAATTTTATATGGCTGTTAAACACAGTGCTTGTGAATTTTGTGAAATAATATGAGAAAGTGTGCCTGATATGTTTAATAGAAAGAATAAAGGTACATAAATTTCTCTATCAAATAAAAGTATATAAAAATAACATATAAAAGCAACCTCTATAAAATTATGGAGGTTGGGGGGGGTGTGGTGATGCAGAAGCTGAGGCACTAAAAAAAAGATACCAAAGTATTAAATGGTGGCTGTTCTGGTCATGGTACCATGAATGATTTTTTTTCCTATTACTTTTTTTGTAAGTGTGTTTTGCGTTTCTTTATGTGTATTACCTTCATAATACTTAAGAGAAGTTAATTGCTGCTCTCCTCCCCAGGATGAGTTCCCTTCCCCTTAAGATGCTCAGAAACTTCATGTTTGCTTTCTGCCGGAGGCTTCCCACTAGACCATCTACTTAGAGATCAGAACCTTGCTGATCGTGCCTTTTTCTTCCATTATAACGCAATTTCCCTGTCTCTTGTTTGAAATCTACCCTCTCAAATTTTTGTTTGATAATGTTTGCTTTCTCAGCTAATATATATATATATATATATGCATTTCTAAAGAGATCTTCTGGAGGTAGCATCTTTAGTTCAAGGGAAGGCTTCTAATGGTGGCGATTTTCATGGGGGCCACGGGAAGAGATGTTTTCAAATAAATGGATGGATCACTTAACACTCTATAAATCAAAGCATGCCCAATCCATCTATATTTAGGCCTAGTCATGGGTAGGTGATTAATGAATATTTTTCATGCTAATGTCTCACAGGCCAAGGCAGCATCTATGACCACATAATCATCACAGTGGAAATTCTGACTCAGCTGTGATGTTTGATAGGAGGGACCTTTGAATTGTGCTTGAGACAATTCCGTGCAAAGGCTGTAGTCAGTGGCCCAGCTTTGCAAGTCTTTCCAAAAGTCCTAAAGCATGTTGGCATGCCCTCACTTGGCCTTGTCACTTCTGCTTAAATTTTTTCATGGAGAATACTCATGATCATGGGACATTAAGGTAAATTTGATTTTGGACAGCCTCCCTTTGTGAAGTGAATCAGCATCATGGGATTCCCCTGGACCCAAGCTTCCTGGTGGGTTTATTTTTACACAACATTTCTCTGGGGAAAGGGGCACCCACTCTTGATCAGAGAAGCGCTAGAGACTATCTTCTTGGATGGAAGGATCTTCACCGTTTTGCTATTTTTTTTTTTTCTCTAGCTTAACTTCATAAACCAGTGGCTATAGAATCTGTCTTCACTTACCTCACCTCTCTCCAATTTAGCTTCCTTCCTCCACCCCCGACTCCCTGAAACTGCTTCTGAGACCTCCCTGTTGCTGGAATCAGTGGTCCCTTCTCTGTCTTCAACTTGACCTTTCAACAGTATTGCGTAGAGCTGACTGCTTTTTCTTGCAGTAATGGTTTCCTATCGGATCTTGTGACTCCACATTCCTGATTTTCTACTTTCCTGCTCATTCTTGCTGCCAAAATTTCAGCCTCTGTACACTGGTGCCTAATCGAATCTCAGAGACAGGGTTTTGGGTGAAGTAGAAAAGAATACCTTTATGGCCTGCCAGGCAAAGGGGGACAAAGCGGGCTCATGCCCCGAAAAACTGTATGTCCCAACTGGGAAGGATTTGATGAGTTTTATAGTAACAGTTCAAGGGTGGGGTTGCTAATAAGATTTAGGGTATGTACAGGGCCTGCACTCCTCTAATCTGGTCTCAGGTAATCTTCTTGATGAGCTTCTCTGGTTCCTTTAATGTAGCCTCAGGTGGTCTTTCTCTGGTATGAAGAGTGCTGACATCTTAAAGAGTTTAAAGACATTGTTATGTGCATCCCTTGAGGTACCAGGACCCTTCCCCAAGGCTGCACTATTGTTTCTTGGCTGCCCCTCCCTTGTCTCTGCATCCTTTCCCTTCCCTGCTTAGCACCTGTTCAAATCTGCCCTTCCGAACTCAGGGAAGGTCATGGAGGCTGGACGGAGACAGAAAGGCTTCCATGCCCAGGAACCCTACAGGGTCCTGCTCGGTTTCACTCTCTGTCCTTTGCTGACCTCTCCTCCACTGCTTGCATGCAACCTCTTCTCTTCTTTCCCTAGCAATTCATCTACTTCCATGGCTTTAAATACCAGTGTTATGCCTGTGATTTCCTGGAGTGTATTTCTATCCCAGCCATGCAGCCTGGACTGCAGACTTTTAATATATAATGTGGGTGTCTAATTGACATCTCAAATTTAACATGTCCTAAATCCACACTCTTGATTTTCCTCCTCAGACTTACTTGTGGCTCCCTCCGTTACTCTGGTCATGTCTCCAGTCAAATGTCTTCACAGTGAGACTTTTCCTGATCACGTTATATAAAATTACAAGCCTCCTACTTCTACAGCATTTTCTGTCCTCCTTTCCCTAATCAAGGTGGTTCCAGTTCCTTTTAATCCAGTTCCTTGAATCCAATTCCTTTGAATCAGGACACTAGAGATCCAGGAAAGGGAAGATCTGTGTCTCTGAGGTCCAGTCCTCTTATTACCATTTAGCTTATCCCAAATGACCCGTGCATTTCTGTAATGCTTTACTTTTCCTCCTCATGTTTCCTCTTTCTGAAACTACTTCCCTCTTCCTTCATTATGCTGGGCTGGCTGGCTGACTCCTCCTTGACCTTTGCAATTCAACTCATAAGTTATCTCTTTTGGAGAACCTTCCCTGGACACCCCCTTCCCAATTCCAATCTGAATTGGAAGCTCCTACCCGGTGTCCCATGACACTATCCCATATTACAGTTTGTTGATTTCCCTGTCTCTCTATGTTATTAGACTCTTATGAACATTTTGAAAGGAGAGGTGACCGACAGGTGTGGTTAAATATTTGTCCCCAGTGTTTACCAGTAGCATAGTGCAGATACTCAATATTTTGAATGTATAACTATACATGAATGTATAACCCGTAAAGATGCATAGTAGCGCTAGAAGCCACCCTGCCTCCTGTGATCTAAGAGCAGCTTACTCCAAAATCCCATCTCTGTGGAAAAACAAAGATGTCCATAGGATTTGAAGGGAAGGGGACTGGAGGGATGCCTTCTTGTAAGGTGTCTTTGTTCTGCACTAGGTCCAAACTTTGTGTAAAATTCAGCCCCTCCTCATTATTCACAGGCCACACTCACTCACAGCAGCAAGCAGTGTGAGCTCAGTGGGGCTCTACTGAAGCTGCAGGGACGACCCAGAAGCCAGACTTCTCCAATTCAATTATACTCTCATCCTACCCATAAATGTCTGTATCCATCTCTCCTTCTGAGAGAGATCCAAACTCCTCTTCCTCTGTTACAAAAGACATCTCATTTCCCTGAAGCCCTCATCTGGAGCTCTTGGGATGTTTAGCTCCAAGAATTTATCAAAGATTTTTGTTTCCAATAATGACTATCCCATTTCCAAGAATTCTGAATCGAGGTTTTGAATTTTTAAAAAAAACATATATTTCATATCTGAATGAATGAATAAATGTGAATGAAAATGACATGGTATTCAGTCTACATGTGTTTTCCCCAGACCCTGCCTCTATCTGTCTAGGTGCATTTTACATATAAAGATGTATTTTTGTGTGTCTGTGTATGTATATACTAGAGACAGATTCTATCAAGGCACTAATATCTGTATTGCGTGCATGTAAATGTATTCATTTGGTAGTTTATTTGGTAGTTTGTTCATTTATTTAGCAAATATTCATTGAGTATCTTGTATGGGCTAGACATCATAGTAGATGCCAGGGAAGTTACAGTAAGCAAAGTACACTGCTTCTGCCTAATGAGGGAGACATTCAAATAATCGTGAAGATTTTCGTATAGTTACGAAGGCGAAGTATGCCACGCTATGAGACTGTAATGGGGGAGACCTCATTCATATAGAGTGGAGGGTCAAAAAGCAGTCCCAATGAATTGACCTTTGAGCTGAGATGAAAATGATGACTAACCACTAACCAGGCCCTGGTTACTCAGGGCGTGGAGGAAAATATCAGTGGCTAAAAAACGCCCTGATGATGGGAAGAAATTGAGGATCTGAGAGAGGGCCACTGGAGCAGTGTGGCGGGGGAAGGGAGTGAGTGTAGCGAAGGGCCAGTCTCCAAGAGCAATGGAAGCCCCTGGTGGGTTTAAGCAGGGGATTGGCATAATCAGAGGTGTGTGTGTTATAAAGTTGACTTTGACTCCAGTGTGGAGGACAGATCAGGAGGAGGCAAGGGTGGATGTGGGAAGAACAGCTAAGAAGGTGTCTCAGCAGTCTGGTGAGAGTGATGGACTCAAGAGCTCTTTTGGAGGTGAAACTGTGGGCTAGACATGTACACTTAGGAGTTACAGTCCTAGAGGTGGTGACTGAAATGTTTACCTGGAAATTGTCTAGAGAGAGAACATAGCTTGAGAAGAGAAGAAATATTCAAGAACCTGACAATTTAATGGCAGAGTATAGAAGCATGAGGCTGCAAAGGAGACAGAGCAGTCAGAGGTGGTAGAAAAGCCAGGGATGCGGGACCCAGAGCCAGGGGACAGACTGTTTCAGGAAGGGAAAGTGGTTGACAGAGTGGAATCCTGCTGGGCAGTGAACTAAAATGAGATTTTTTTTCTTTAAAGGAAGACAGCGACAATAGGGTAGATTCATTGGTGACTTGAGAGTGTTTTTTTCCATGTCATAATGGGGGTGAAGTAAATTTCAGTGGGTCCAGGATTAAGTAGTGAATGAGAAACGGAAAAAGTGAGTATAGGCAATTTCTTAAAGATGGTTTGGCTGTGAAATAGGTTAGACTATTTATAGCATAGTGATTTGTTGTTTACTAAACACATAAATATTAGGAAAGTCAACTTGTTCAAAGAATTTGTGGGGTTGTTATTGTTTCGTTGTTCTTGGAAACGAAACGGGAAGAATAAAGCCATGTACAGTATGTTATCTAGCTAGGCTTAGCACTGTTTGAATATTTTAAATGGATAAAGAATATTTTGGGTAGCATTTTACTGCTCAGTATACAAAGTGCTTTTTCATGTACCTCTCATTTAGTCCTCATGAAATTTTATACATCAAGAAACTAAGAGTCAGAGAGGTATTAAATAACTTTCCAAGCCGTAAAGAGTATGGAAAACTAAGAATAAATAAATGTATCTTTAGATTAAGAGTAGTTCAAAGAGAAAATTTTTCTAATGTATTAATTTTCGATCTATACGTGTATATATTATATACTATATATATAGCTGTCTTCCACAATTAAAAACACACCAAAGCTCTTGTTTTAATTTATTAAAAGTTAACAAATTCTTTCAGTGCCTTGCTTGTATTTCTCTTAAGTCTAATTATTTGTTTACTAGGTCTTCTATTTTGATAACATTTATTGGTACCTTCTGAAAACTAATATATCTGATTTCTCAAGTACAGGTGTATTCCAAACTCATTTTCCACTTCACATTATGGTTTAATAAATATTATAACTGTTATAACGAAGACATAACTGCACCTAAGATTTGAAAAATGATTCTACCTTATAAAAGAAGCACAGATAGGACATTCTTAACTTACCTGCTCATATAGTTCCAGTTTAAGGCTCAGAGTTTTGAATTAGCTTTTTTAACAGCTTTATTGAGATAAAAGCACATTCCATATAATTCACCCATTTAAGGTGTACAATTCAGTGATTTTTCTTATATTCACAGGGCTGTGCAACCATCACTACACTCAATTTTAGAAAATTTTCATTACCCAGAAAGAAGCCTCATACCACTTAGCCCCCTAATCTCTCTACCTCTCTTTCCCCTTAGCCTCATACCACTTCACCCCCTAATCTCTGTACCCCTCTTTCCCCCAGTCCTGGGCAACCCCATACTCTACTTTTTATCTTACAGATTTACCTATTCTGCGCGTGTTGTACAAATGGAGTCATACAGTGTGTGGTCCTCGGTGACTGGTTTCTTTCACTTAGCATAATGTTCTAATTGACTTTTGAGGCATAGACACAGTGCATGTACAGATACAAAGTAGCACTGGTGTGTGTAAGTCCATCTATGCCTCTACATTATTCTGAGGTAACATTCTAACCCAGGTACCATGCATCTAAGGTCTATATCTTTACTCCTAATACCCAGTTGCCCATTCAAGGTTTTTGACTACTTTGGATACAGATCTTTGCCTTTGGATGCATAGAGTCACTAGGAGGAATAATTTGGACATGGTAATTATATCAACAGAATCCCCAAACAAAGGATAATGAGAGAAGATACCTTTGATTACATACAGGTTGTCCACACAAGGGTCATTAATGCACAGTTGTCTGATTTGAGCCCAGAAATTTGGGCTTTGGGGGTCTGTTTAGCAGAAAATGAATCTAGCAGTTGGTTCCCTTTGAAATCTAATCTATACAGAATTCTCTTTTAGGGTAGATTTTCTGTTTGCCCTGCACCCCACCCTAGCCCCAGAATTTCCTATAACACCACTCACGACCCCACCATGCTGAGCCATAAATGCCCAACATATCCAGCATCAGAACCCAAGAACATGAAATAGGCACTTTCTATTTACAGTTTTTGTCATTTGTTTTTGACTTAAATTGGGTTGAAATCTTCCTTTTTGTAGCCTTTAAAAAAAATGAACATACAGAATATAGTCACAAAGGAGCATTCTCATTTGTGCCAAACCTTTAACAAGCAAATTTTTTAAATTCCTAATATTTTACTGATTTTATGTATGATTTTTCCCCCTCCATAGAAGTCCCTGAATTGCAGTCAGATCAACGCCTTTTTATTTCTATTTTAATACATTGGATTTAATGTAATCCCCTAACCATTCAGTTCAAGGCCAGTACCATAAAAAAACATTGTGTAGGTTCATCATGCTAATACTGCTATTTTGATTTCTGAATTTGTTTTAAAATTTATTTTGTTAAACGTATGTTTTGGTCCAGAAAACTTAAAGCTCTGTGTGTGTGTGTGTGTGTGTGTGTGTGTGTGTGTGTGTGTGTGTTTCTGTATGTTGCTTGATGTGAAAAGCACTAGGAAGAACACTATATTGTCCTGCTGTTACTAAAGGCAGGCCTTGAAATACAGTATGAAAGGATATAATTCACATGTTTGCGTGCAGTTCAAATTACGAGAAACAATAATTACTATGTGCCATTCCCATTGAGAAATTTTTGTTGGTGACCCATTCACTACAATGTCTGAGGACATAGGTTTTAGTCTTTTTTTTTTTTTCACTGATGTATCCCCAGTACCGAGTACAGTTTGTGGCACATAGTTGGCATGCAATAGCTATTTGGTGAATTGATGTATTTATTGAATGAATTTCTTTAGAATGAACTCCTAGCGTTCTATGCCCTTTATAATCTAACCCTGATTTGTATCTCTCACATAAACCCCATTGATGTTAACACAAACATTTGCTTTAGTTTGTGTTAGTCTCTTAGTTCTTTTTTTTAAATCACTTTCTTTTTATTGAACTGTAGTTGATGTACAATATTATATAAGTTTCATGTGTACAACATAGTGATTCACAATCTTTAAAGGTTATATTTCATTTATTATAAAATATTGGCTATATCCCCTATGTTGTACTATATATACATACATATATATATATATATATCCTTGCAGCTTAAATATTTTATACATAGTAGTTTGTACCTCTAAATCCCCTACCCCTATATTGCCCCTCCCCTCTTCCCTCTCCCTACTAGTAACCACTAGCTTGTTCTCCATATCTGTGAGTCTGTTTCTTTTTTTTGCTATATTCACTAGGTGGTTTTATATTTTTAGATTCCACATATAAATGATATCATGTAGTATTTGTCTTTCTCCGTCTGACTTAATTCACTTAACATAATACCCTGCAAGTGGCAAAATTTCAAAACTTTATTCTTTTTATGGCTGTGTAGAATTCCATTGTATATATACTACATCTTCTTCATCCATCTGTCTGTTGATGGACACTTAGGCTGCTTTCATATCTTGGCGGTTGTAAATAATGCTGCTATGAACATTGTGGTGCATGTATCTTTTAGAATAAGTGTTTTGTTTTTTTCGGATAAATACCGAGGGGTGGAATTGGTGGGTCATATGGTAGTTCTATTTTTAGTTTTTTGAGGAACCTCCATATTGTTTTCCATAGTGGCTGCACCAGTTTACATTCCCACGAACAGTATGAGGGTTCCCTTTTTTCTACATCTTCACCAACATTTGTTATTTATGGTCTTTTTGATGATTGCCATTCTGACAGTGTGAGGGAATATCTCATTGTGGTTTTAATTTGCATTTCTCTGATGCTTAACAATGTTGAGCATCTTTTCATATGCCTGTTGGCCATCTGTATTTCTTCTTTGGAAGAATGTCTATTCAGGTCTTCTTCCCATTTTTTAAATTGAGTTGTTTGGTTTTGTGATGTTGTTGTATGAGCTCTTTATATATTTTAGATATTAACCCTTTATCAGTCATATCACTGGCAAATATTTTTCTCCCATTCCGTAGGTTGTCTTTTTGTTTTGTCAGTGGTTTCCCTTGCTGTGCAAAACCTTTTAATTAAGTCCCATTTGTTTATTTTTGCTTTTAATGTCTTTGCTTTAGGAGACAGATCCAAAAAAATATTGCTACAATTTATGTCAAGGAATGTTCCGCCTATGTTTTCTTCTAGGAGTTTTATGGTTTCCAGTCTTACATTTAGGTCTTTAATCCATTTAGTGTTTATTTTTGTATATGGTGTTAGAGAATGTTCTAATTTCGTTCTTTTATATGTAGCTGTCCAGTTTTCCCAGCACCACTTATTGAAGAGACTGTCCTTTCTCCGTTGTATACTCTTGCCTCCTTTATCAAAGATAAGTTGACCATATGTGCATGGATTTATCTCTGGGCTTTCTATCCTGTTCCATTGATCTATATTTCTGTTTTTGTGCCAGTACCATACTGTCTTGATTACTGTAGCTTTGTAGTATAGTCTGAGAGCATGATTCCTCCAGCTCTGTTCTTCTTTCTCAAGATTGTTTTGGCTATTTGGGATCTTTTCTGTTTCCATTCAAATTTTAAAGTTATTGTTCTAGTTCTGTGGAAAGTGCCCTTTTTTTAGGGATTACATTGAGTCTGTAGATTGCCTTGGGTAGTGTGATTGTTTTAACATTAATTCTTCTAGTTCATGAACACAGTACATCTTTCTATCTGTTGTGTTGTCTTCAGTTTCTTCATCAGTGTCTTATAGTTTTCTCGGTGCAGGTCTTTTACCTCCTTAGGTAGGTTTATTCCTAGGTATTTTTTTCTTTTCCATGTGATTGTAAATGGAATTGTTTCCTTAATTTCTCTTTCTGAGAGTTTACTGTTAGTGTGTAGAAATTCAGTAGATTTCTGTGTATCAAATTTGTATCTTGAAACTTTACCAAATTCATTGATGAGCTCTGGTAGTTTTCTGGTGGTATCTTTAGGATTTTCTGTGTAGAGTATCATGTCATCTGCAAACAGTGACAGCTTTACTTCTTCCTTTCCAATTTTGATTCCTTTTATCTCCTTTTCTAGTCCAATAGCTGTGGCAAGGACTTCCAATAATATATTGAGTAAAAGTGTTGAGAGTGGGCATCCTTGTCTTGTTTCTGATCTTGGAGGAAGTACTTTCAGCTTTTCACCATTGAGTATGATGTTAGCTGTAGGCTTGTCAGTATGTGGCCTTTATTATGTTGAAGTATGTTCCCTCTATATCCACTTTCTGGAGAGTTTTTATCATAAATGGGTGTTGAATTTTGTCAAAAGCTTTTTCTGCATCTGTTGAAATAATGATATAGTTTTTATTCTTAAATTTGTTAATGTGGTGTATCATATTGATCAGTTTTCAGATAGTGAAAAATCCTTGCCCTGAGATAAATCCTACTTGATCATGGTGAATTATCCTTTTGATGTATTGTTGGATTCAGTTTGCTAATATTTTGTTGAGGATTTTTGCATCTATGTTTATCAGTGATACTGGCCTGTAATTTTTTTGTGTGTGTTATATCTTTGTCTGGTTTTGATATCTGAGTGATGCTGACCTTGTAGAATGAGTTTGGAAATATTCCTTCCTCTGCATTTTTTTGGGGGCGGGTAATAGAGAAGGATAGATGTTAGCTCTTCTCTAAATGTTTGGTAGAATTCATCTGTGAAGCTATTTGGTCCCGGACTTCTGTTTGCTGGGAATTATTTTTTATTATTCACTTACTTTCATTACTGGTAATTGGTCTGTTCGTATTTTCTGTTTCTTCCTGGTTCAGTCTTGGGAGATTGTACATTTCTAGAAATTTGTCCATTTTTTCTAGGTTGTCCATTTTATTGGCATATAGTTGTTCATAGTCTCTCAGTTCTTTATGTTGCTTCAGCAATCCTCTATGGTGGTCCTTTGAGCATGGCGCTCAGGGAAAGGACAGTTCTTATAAAACTGAAGAACAGGTAGAACTGGCACAGAACCATGGAGGGGTTGGGTAGGAATTAGGTCAACAGAGGAGAAAAGAGAGAATCCCAGAGTTAAAAAGCAGAGCCTAGATACATCTTTCCTTTTCTCTAAAAATGTATTCTGACTTCATGACTAAGCCCATAGGTCCTTCAACTCATACAGCAAGAGACATGCGCCATATATTCCTAAAAATGCGCATATACGTTTGAGCTGTTAAAATGATTAAACATGTATTACATTTTGATGAATTATATCTGGGCCTTGCCTCTGTATCCTTATAACCTACGCATGCTTTTTCAGTTACTCAATAAACTTTATTCCTTGTTCTTAAAGGTCAAAAACCAAAAAAACAGACAACCACTTATGACCTAACCAGTCTAGTATCTGAAATCTTAAAACATTCAAAGCTGTATCTTTCTCTAAAATGCTTCACAAGCACTTAACCTATTTTTTAAATTTTTTCATTGAGGTAGGTATAGTTGATGTACAATGTTATATAAGTTTCAGGCATACAATGTAGTGACCCACAATTTTTAAAGATTATACTCCATTTATAGTTATTATAAAGTATTGGCTATATTTTATATGCTGTATTTTATATTTTAAATGCTTCACAAGCTCTTAGCCTTTAAATGAGAATACTCTCAACTTAGTGTCAATTATTTTATTATGTATTGGTTTTCAATATTTCATCTCTCACAATGATCACCTATTAGTAACTAACTTCAGGAATTAATATGTACTTTAATTCTGTCAAACTTAATAGAAAAAGGAGAGAGAGAGAAAGAACCTGGGTGACTTTGGCTTTTAACATTGGAACTCCTGGCACAGCCTGTGTCTGAGGCAACCTTGGTGGTCTAGCAATATTGCATAAGCATCTTCTGGTTGGATAATTAATGACATTGGGAATTTGTCAGGGACTTCTTTCCTTTATGCACTGCCAGTCTCCAGTGTCATTGTTAATTAGTCTTCAGGTCTCCCGTTTGTCTGCTAGAATGCATCCTGGATAAGCCAAGTTAATAAGTTGGAGCGGGCAAGCTGCCTGGCCATTGAATGTGCGACTGTGCTCAGTCAGTCAGAGGGCAGCCCTCTGCTTTGATCGTGTGGAGAAGTTTAATTCTAACAGGCCACATGGGAGGCTGTGCCCATTGGGGTGCAGAGAGGGCCTCGGGCACAGCAGGGGAGCTGCTCTCCTTTGCACTGGTTTCAGTGTTTCTTATTTCAAAACCATGAAGCTCAGAGGCCCAGGGCACTTGCTTCACATTTTGCTTCATCTTTCTCCAGGAGTTTCTTCCTTGAATTCTCATAGTGGGTGGTGGAACATCAGCAAGGGAACAAAAATCATTCTCTCTTTGTTCCAAACAGAAGATTTGCACTGGGGCATATTTTTGTAAATAAAGTGTAGAATTTGTAGCACATAATCCCTAGCCATGACTCTCTTGCTGTTCTGGCTATGACATGTTTCAACCAAAGACATGAAAGTGACAAATAATAAATACGAGGCCACTTGCTAGTGCCAGGCATTTTGCAAACCACTTTACATGCATTATCTCACAATTCATATATCTTGCCTATGAGGAAGGTGGGGGGGTCCCCATTTTGCAGATGAGAAAAGCTACAGCCCACCTGCACTCAGGTAGGTCTCGATCCAAGCATGAGCCCTTTGCCATACCACTACCTGGCCTCATAAAATCTGGGCAGTTTGATGGACCCCATGGGCTCTGTCAGCACAGATAGGACAAAGGGAGAACTGCCGTGATCAACCCTTTTAATTCAGGCAGAGGTGGAGGCTTTGCTTGTGTATTTAGGAAAAGAAGCTCTGCCTTGGGCTTTGCATTTGCTAGGAAGAAGTAACCTTGAAGAAAGTACTGTCACGGCTTCAAGTATGTCCTCTTACCAAAATGCAGGCCTCACCATATATTATTTGTGTTCATGAAAAATAGTTCCCTATAAATGGAATTGTTGGAATTTGAATGTAGTAGAGGGCTAAAGAATTTAAAAGCCTCTCCCAATTTATATTGTGAGAATAAATATGGCTTCCTGTGTTCTCAGAATCATGGCTGGATATCATCAGAAAAGCTTATGTGGTCATGAAAGTTCATTGAAAATGTAGATTCTTGAAAGCAGGCCTCTTCCAAAGTGTGTCTGACCAATCTCCTGCTTCTAGGCCTGCTGTCATAACTGCTCAGTCAGGAGAATTATCTTTACTACTTTCTTGTGCCTTACAGCATGAAGTGGTGGATGTTTTGGGGGTGGGGAGGGTCTTTAAAATACACTGAGCCCTTTCACATCAGCTTGAGACAGTCACAGGGTTTGTGAATGAAGAGACTAGGACCCCTTGATGTACCTTCCTGGGAAGGAAGGAAAAGAGTAAAGAGACAAGGAGGTCATACTGCACCCCTGGAGAGCCCACTCGGAGTCTGGGTCAACATTGCTAATTTTTTTTCCACTTTCCTCTGCACAAGAAGCTAGTTAAGGTGAGGAGATCTGATGCTTTGGCCAGGTATGCATGGAGGTCTCTGGAGAAGTTTGGAGATGAGTAGATGAATCCTGCATGATGGCTTTGCAGGGATTAATAGAAATACACAACTAAATATAATTAAAGGTAAAACATAAATGCTCTCTGGAAGGTAGATATTTGAAAGATGCAAAATCTTTGGATTGGAAAGGTTTTATGGTGGTGGCAGCATCTCAGAAACTTTTTTAGGATGAACAGGACTTTGTCAAATGCGGTAGAAGGTATTTTGGGGATGAGAGCAGGATGGGCAGAGAACCACATGAATGAAGGCATGGAACTGGGAACACTGGTTTATATAAGTTGGAAACATTGCATAATTTTGATTTCATTGGTCAAATATATGGGGAAATAGAACTGAAAGGTAGAATGGTACCATCATGGAAAAGGCCTTAAATCTCAGGCCTGGGAGTTTGAATTCAGTTGAATGAGCAATGAATTTAGTTGAATGAGCAACGAGAACCCATTAAGAGTTTCATCTTTTTTGTGTACCTTTCCCTCTTTGTTTCAGTGGATGATCTTGCCTTGTAATTCACAGAGACCAGGAAAAACAAGTTTCAAAGTTAACTTTTGATCTCCTCTCCCTTAAAACAAAAGAACAGAACAAAAAAAAACCAATACACTCACCTCTCCCCCATCTCCAGTAAATGGCACTTCCAGCCACACCTTGCTCATCCTTCCTCTCTCTCAACTTTACGTCGACTGCATCAGCAATTTGTTCTACCTCCTAAATATATTCCAGCTCTATGTACCCTGTCCCTCTCCTCTCTGTCCTTGATATCACTCTAGCCCAAAGCCATTATTTTGAGAACAGAATAGTGGTGGGAAGGGAGGTACTTATCATTTGGCCACAGGCCCATCTACTAAGAAAGAGTTAAAGGGAAATCTGATAATAGTAGCAAATTATTAAGTAGTCATTGTAGAGAAGACAAATACACTGAAAAATAAAGGTAAAAATGTAGGGGGGAAAAAAGGAGTGTTTTGAAATGATGATTTTGGCTGGTTTTAAGGAATTTGTTCCAGGTAAGATAGATCATTTTAAAAAAAGAAATGAGTCTTTGTGTCCCAATGGACAGGGTTTCCTACATAGCACTGGTATGGTTATCAGAATAGTTAATCACAGATATTCAAAATAAGCTCTATTAAAAACTTTTAGAAAATAACATTGTCAATAGCAAGAGCCTAAACTTAGTCCCTTGTGTCCTGTGATTGGCCTCATGATCTCAGGTGGGAATCCCTGGAGCTGATTCTGGGAATGTAGCTGATGCTGAACTTGACAGAGTTCCTTCACATCATGCTTTCATCTTCAGCACAATCTGGTAGCCTCCCAGAGTTGCCTAGTATTTCAGCAATCTAGCTGGCAATATTGTAAGAGAAAGTGTCAGGCAGCTAATTTCGAGGGACCCTTGAGTGACCTCTTTTGCCTTTTTTGTGCTTCAGTGCTGACGTGCTTGCGGATTGCCTTACATAGTAAACATTCTGGGGTGCTAGTTTTGGAAACACCAAGTTCTTGTATACAAATTTCCCAACATAAGTAAAGGAATCCTTTCTACCCATCTTCTTCCAAAATGCCTTACCTCTGTGCTTCTGTAAATTCCTCCAAGAATATATCTTTCTCTATTTTTTGAACCAGGTAGCATGATTTCCGGGTGAAAATCTAATGCTTTAATATATTCTCTTGAATAAGGACATATCAGTAATTTCTGGCCATGATCAACAGACAAAAGTGATCATGACTCAGCTCTAGCTTTGGAGAAATGAAGCCTTTTTTTACCCAATGCATTTCTGCCACTGGCACAAACATACAGAAACCTTGAGAAAATGCCTCTTGCCTGGGTTAACTGCTTTTTATGACGGTCAACTATGGTTTATTGTGGTCTCCATGTCACCAAGTCAGAACTATCTAATTTGAGGGGCCTTGATTATAAAAAAAAGCAACCTCTTGTAAATTCCAGATATCCTGTCTGAAGTAAATTATGTATAAAATGTTTCACATGTGTTAATGGGAAGGGGAGGTGAACGGGAGTGAAGAGAGATTTGGTCCTCCCTAACCTGAGGTTAGTTCTCATGCTGGGATGTGGGTGTCACCTTGAGGAATCGCCAGTTTGGTGAAAATTTCTGCAAAATCTATTTTAAGCTCCACTTTTAGAGTATGAATCTGAAGAGGGTCTGGGCCCTTAATTCCCTAGAACTAGTCCTTGAGTAGTTCTTGCCTCTATTTTGGAGAGACCAAAAGCAGAGTACTTCACCTGTCCCAAGTCAGAGGTTTTGCCGCATCTTTAAAAATAAAAAACTTGAAGGTGATGCATTTCCCTATTCCTGAAGAAAGGTGTAAAGTGAGCTAATTATTTGTTTGTTTCTGCTCTCTCCCCTGTAATTTGAATAAACGATGATGGATAAGGATTTTGCACTATTAATACCCAAGTGCAGAGCACAGAGCACAAGTTCAGCAAATCCGTGTTCTTGAGGAAGTCTAATTGCCACCTTCTCTTCACAGCAAGTGAGAAACAGATGGCAGTGGTGTGTAAGGAGTCACCAAAGGAGTATCTGCAGCCATTCAAGGACAGACTCAAAGAGTTCTTCCAGAAAGGTAGGAGGTGTGACATTCTGAAACGTCCTTCCTTTCTCCATCTTTCTCTGACACCCACTGCCCTGTGCATCCCGCCTGAGCACTGGCAGCTCCGATGATTCCATTAGACCATCTTCCCGTGGTGGAGCTGTACTCAACTTAGATGGAGTTGTCCTGTAACTTTTATATCACCTTTTAAATCTGCTGTGAGATTTATTTTTTTTTATTTTTATTTTTTTTTTGCGGTACGCGGGCCTCTCACTGTTGTGGCCTCTCCCGTTGCGGAGCACAGGCTCCAGATGCTCAGGCTCAGCGGCCATGGCTCACGGGCCCAGCCGCTCCGCGGCATGTGGGATCTTCCCGGACCAGGGCACGAACCCGTGCCCGCTGCCTCGGCAGGCGGACTCTCAACCACTGTGCCACCAGGGAAGCCCTGCTGTGAGATTTTAAATCCTTTAACATCACTCCTGTTTCTGTAAACTTTGCGAGAGAAGGCTTTCTCTCTTTGTCTCTTCATGGATCCCAAGAGGGTCCACAGTCCCTGTTAACTGACAGACGACGTCCATGCAAGGCTTATGCAGTTGTGCAGGAGGATGGTGATTATCTTTCTGGTTTTACGAGTATAGCAACTTGGAAACTTGTGTTGTATTTTCCATTCTTTTCAGAAAGGAAAATTGGGGCCAGGTGAATGTCACACATCCAATCACTTGGCAACCATCAGCCCTCTGGGGTTAGCGGATGGAAGTGATACGCATGAGACCCAGTACTGACTTAAAAATCTTACCGAGTTATATTCCTTCCTCCATGGTTTTGGCAGGACTTGGGAACTTTTGTTGAGCCCTGGTAGTGAATGTGAAAGTTTAACGCCTTTTGGATATTTCCTATTCTGGTTTCTCAAATTCAGCCTAGATGTAAAACATAAGTGTGGGGCACAGTTTCCAATTATAAAATAAATAGGTCATGGGGAACGTGATTTACAGGATGGTGACTGTAGTTAATAATACTGTATTGAAAGTTGCTAAGAGAGTAGATCTTTAAAGTTCTCATTACAAGAAAAAAATGTGTAACTCTGCATGCTGACAGATGTTAACTAGACTTATTGTGATGATCATTTCACCATATATACGTATATGGAATCATTATGTTGTACACCTGAAACTAATCTAATGCTATATGTCAATACTATCTCAATAAAGAAAAAAAAGTGTGGGGTAGTTAGAGGGGGCTTTTGTCTTTGCTAGAAAGCCAGAGGAAATGCATGTAGGAACCTTTAGGGGTATATCAGCATGCTGTTTCTATTTATTACTAAGGCTACATGATACCACACCATCAACAAAAGACCATTAAGCAGGGTAAATCCATAAAGTATGGCCAAACCACCTTGGAAATTGGCAGGGAAATTCTCAGTCCGTGAGTCAGAGAAACTTCATTCCAGCTGGTCCCTTGGTGCAGAGTTCATTGCTCCCTCCTCCTGGATGAGGTCTCATTTGTGTTGAAGCAGAAGTCAGAATTCTCTCTTGGCCATAGCTGAACCTTATATATGATGGAAGTAGTGCCATAATGCCATCAGGCCAAGTATCATTTTGAGAGCAGATAGTGATACCAACACTTACGGGTTATGTGGCTAAAATTAGGTTTTATATGTGATATATTAAAGTAGATGCGTTGCTTTATGATTATTCTATGTAAATATAACCTAAATGGCCTAAAGAAGAGCACAAAATATTTCCCTTTGCTGACCCCCAATTAATAATTTCTACTTTTGACATATGTATAGGGAAGTTGAAATGAGGCTCATGTGTATTTCAATTCCATTCCTTTCTTTTTCCCATTTTTATTTGTTTAAATTTAAATTTTTTTTAATTTTTATTGAAGTCTAGTTGATTTACAATATTGTGTTAGTTTCAGTGAATATAAAACACAGTGACTATATATATATATATATATATATATATATATATATATATCCCTTTTCAGATTCTTTTCCCTATAGTCTATTACAAAAGATTGAGTATAGTTCCCTGTGCTATACAGTAGGTCCTTGTTGTTTATCTATTTTGTTATATGTTAAACCCAAACTGCTAATTTATCCCTCTCCCCACCCGCTTTTCTCCTTTGGTAATCGTAAGTTTGTTTTCTATGTCTGTGAGTCTCTTTCTGTTTTATAAATAAGTTCATTTGTATCATTTTTTAAAATTCCACATATAAGCAATACATGATATTTGTCTTTGGCTTACTTCACTTAGTATGATAATCTCTAGGTCCATCCATGTTACTGCAAGTGGCATTATTTCATTCTTCTTTATGGCTCAGTAATATTCCATTCCACTGTATATATGTACCACATCTTCTTTATCCATTCATCTGTCAATGGACATTTAGGTTGCTTCCATATCTTGGCTATCCATTTCTATATTTAATTGCTGTTATTCTATATCTAGAAAATTCTTCAATGAGTATGTCTGGGTATTATTGGCTTGTATACTGTAATGGCCTTAGGAGCCTTTCTCTTCAAATTAGCTAGCATTTTAAAACACTTATGTTGTGAATTTTATTCTTTTTGGTGGAAGAAGATAAATATGAAGAGATTTAGAACACTGAAAATCTTCTTTGATGCCTTGGAAAAAGAATTTGCAAATCACTCTTGGGAGTTCTGTTTTAGCTTCTTCTCTACCAGGTTTCTTAAGAAAACTGTGATCTGTTCTGAGAGAGGGAATCGAGTTGAGGCAAACCGGACCTTGAGTCAGGAAAGCAAGTATGTGGCCACAATAAGCTCTTCTAAGAAAGCCCTAGAGCAGTGGTTCTCAACCCTGGCTGCATAGTAGGATCACCTGGGGGAGATTTTAAAAATTTCAACACCCGGGCCAAATTCCAGACCTACCACTAGCATCTCTAGGGGTGGGACCAGGTATCAGCATTTCTTTTTTTCACTCCCCACGTAATCCCACTGTGCAGCCCAGGTTGAGAATATTGTCAAGCTTAGTTCACCTCTTAATGGGTATGCAAAGGTATTTCGTCAGAGCCCGCTCTGTGTTAGGCACTGTGACAGATGCTGGCGATCCTAAAATGAGCCATAGACCCCTCGTCCCTCTCTCAAGGACCGTCTTACTGGGGAAAGGTCTGTTAATTGAATAAAGGAGTCACCTCTCCTTTAACCAACAGAGGGAAGGGAAGATGGGAAGGACATAGGAATAGCCTCAAATTATGGTTAAAACAAAGTCAGCCAAAATGAGACACAAAAAGAATTTGGAGGAAAATTACTATTCTAAAATGAATTTTAAAATATAAAAATAAATCTTAAACATTGCCAATGTCGTGTGGTGAAAAGAACCACTGTTGAAATACCTGTGTTACTGTTGACTCATTAGTTAACTGAGTTGGTCAAAGAACAGTCTAGAATTGTGCCGCCCAGTGTGTCAGGCACTGGCCACGTGCAGCTGCTTAGCAGTTGAAACATGGCTAATCCAGACTGAGAGGTGCTGCACAAATCAAACACACACCAGATTTTGAAGACAGTACCAAAAAACATGCAAAATATTTTATTTCTGCTTTTTTTATATTGGTTACATGGTAAAATAGTATTTTTAATATATTGGGTTAAATAAGTAAAATATAATATTAATCTTAATTGACCTGTTTCTTTTCATTTTTAAACACGGCCACTAGAACATTTAAAATTATATCTGTGGCTTGCATTGTAGCTCTATCGGACAGGGCTGTCTAGAAGTAAGATCCCTTGGCCTTTCCCACCACATTCCTTTACTTTCCTCTCCACATTATTGCTTTACCTTCTCAGCTTAAATCCTGGGTTATTGGGACCCAGTATCACAAGCTAGCCTCTCCCCACTTTTGCTCTGGGTCTGGCCATTGTTTGGCTCTCAGGTAGGGGCACTTAACTGAAGGAGGTGACAGCATGCTACTTCATCAGGCTCTCCCTCTGTGGTTCAGAAGGCGGTGCCTTGCTACACTGCAGTATATACAAATGAAATATCTCTTGGCTACTGTAGAGTTCCAAGTAGTAGTCCCTTTTTTTATGGAGATGGTTCACGGATTCATAGAAAATGTGAGATTTCTCATCTACTATAAATGTGCATTATCCACTCTGGATAATCAAGTTTTTATGGCAGTTATCATAAGTATAGCTGTCATCTAATATGCTACTCATAAGAAACACCATTATTCCAAGTACTACTAAGAAACAAAAATTGCTGCCGATTAAACCATGACATGTCATAGATGACACGGGGTACCCCAGTATCAGAGATGCTAAAATATGAAAATTCCATCAATTTTGAAATTGGTGTAAGATGGTACTGCAATTAGGCATATAGGAGCAGAGAGGAGGGGTGACTAACACTTCCAGGTAAGTCAGGGGAGATTTTGAGCAAAGGAGATGTTTTTGTTCAGATCTGAAAAAAACAAAGATGACAGTGATGTCAATGACAAGCAGTGACAATGCCTGCTAACATTTGGTGGTTGCTTCTATATACCAGGCACCGTGGGGAACAGATCATTTTACTTTGTCTTCATGACAACTCTCTGAAGTAAACACTATTATCACCCTGTTGTCCAGATGAGGAAATTTAAGATTAGGAATTCTCAGCAGACAAGTTATATAGGGTATTCCAGGCAGAGGAAAACACTGCAAATCTCAGGATGAAAGACATGATGTGTTTGGGGAATGGCAAGAGACTTGGTGTAGCTGTATCACAGGGCGTATGGAAAGAACACAAGACCCCAAAGGAGAGGAGGGTCACAATGTGACTTGCTAAAGAATCTGAACTTTGTCTTACAGGCCACTGAGAGCCTTTGAAAAATAGTATGTATGGGAGCGACACGGTCATGTTGGATTTGTTTGTTGTGATGTTGGTGTGTTGGGATCATTTTGCTTTTTGTTGTTGTTAAGAAATACATTATGTGACGAAGTGAGACAGTGGCATGGACGTATATACACTACCAAACGTAGGGTGGATAGCTAGTGGGAAGCAGCCACATAGCACAGGGAGATCAGCTAGGTGGTTTGTGACCCCCTAGAGGGGTGGGATAGGGAAGGTGGGAGGAAGGGAGATGCAAGAGGGAAGAGATATGGGAACATATGTATATGTATAACTGATTCACTTTGTTATAAAGCAGAAACTAACACACCATTGTAAAGCAATTATACTCCAATAAAGATGTTAAAACAATTTAAAAAATTAAAAAATTAAAAAGAAATACATTATAGGGAATTCCCTGGAGGTCCAGTGGTTAGGAAGGACTCCGCACTGTCACTGCCAACGGCGCAGGTTCGATCCCTGGTCGGGGACCTAAGATCCCACAAGCCGTGCAGCACAGCCAAAAATAAAACAAAATAAATAAATAAAAATACATTTACAAAAAGAAATACATTATAACTAAGAGCAATATAAAGAAGAGTTGGGACAGTAAAAGACTGGAATCCAGTCCGTCAAGCTCTTCTACAGCAGTCCAGGCAAATGATGGTAAGAACTTGAGCAAAAGCAATTGCAGTAAAAATAAGAAAGGAAGGGACATATCAGTAAAGCTTTTTGGAGTTACACGACTAGATGACCTATGAGAAGTAAAAAAACAGGAGAAAAGGATACCTCTCCTTTTCCTTGCTCAAATAACTGGTTGGATGCTGATGTGGAGGACCCATTTGGGATGGAATACAATGACATAAACTTGGGACACGTTCATTGGACATACATTTGAGACACACGGGTAGAATATTGGGCTCATAGGAGAGTGCTGGGTGAGACTTTATAGAGGATAGCAGTTTCAGTCATAGGAGTGAATGAGATATACCCCAAAGTAGGGGTAGAGAATGAGAAGTTGTGGAGTATCTGAGCACAGGGTATAATATAATAATCATAAATGAGAAAAGATACTTCTGTACTTCCGCAGCATTTGGCAGGAAAGCCAGTTTTCAATTAGGGGTCCATCACTCGTGAAGTCTTAAGCAATTGCCTTCTTTACGCCTGAGAAGTCATACACGTGCGTTGTGACTCAGTTGATTCATGGTTAGGCTAATTTCCATATGAGCTGCAGTTCAGTTCTTCTAACCATCATGATGATTTAATTTTCTTATGTAAATCATGTCCTGTTGCCACACTCAAGCGGAGATGATGTGCCTGTCCTTCTGTCTTTTATCGTCCTTCCCTTCTCCAGAGGCCCTTAAATAGTGTTATTTAACAAAACTTGTTCTTAACTAATTTCACTTTCCGCACAGAATCGAAAGTAATTTTAATGGCACCCCTTTTCAGAGTTGCAGTCTCCATGGCATCTGAGCCCTTTCCCTGACGTGGTTTTTCTTTTCCACAGTAGTCTCTTATTGATTCCAGTTTACAGCTCCGTTCAGAGTGACCTTGTGCAGGCATTATTTGAGCTCATGTTTTTCCACCCTCAGCTCAAACATGGTCATAATGATATGGCCTTCAAAAATGTGATGCTCACATTGAAAGTCCCCATAAACGTGGCAGGGATCCTGTAATTGAGAGAAGGTGCAGAACAACTGATTAGATCCCAGGTATAGGTCTTTAGGGTGGTCTTTTCATGCTGTTAAATTGGTCATTTGTATTTATAGCTTTAGCAGGGAGGGCTGGAACCTAACCTGGTGCTAATACCAACACTGTCCCACACTTGGCCTTATCTCATTCTCCATTAGTTTTACTTAGCATCCGTGAGTGGACCCAAATCAAAGTAAATCTGAATAAGCCATGTTAGTCCTAATTTATCCAACTATCTTCTGAGGTTCTTTGACTGGCTGAGATTAAAGATATTCTTAACATCAAGAAACTGTTTTCTAGTAAAAAGTGAGTAGATAAATTTAACCAAGCTTAAAAAAAACAATAACTCTGATTTCGCACATTGAATGCAAAAAGAATTATTATGTAGCTGCATACCCCATGATAGCTGGTACTATGTCAGTCTGGTCCTATGCATTTTCTTGTCTCAACATAATATAGGCTTAGCCTGGCTCATAATCAGTGTTAATAATTATTTTTTTAATTAATGAACAAACAACCTGAGTCTTGTAAAGTGCCTGCAGGCTTTCCCCCCACCCCACACACACATGGGTTTCCTGTTTAAATCCTTTTTAGTATTGGTAAATTGTGCCAGAATCTGGTAAGATGCATCTTTGGTCTACAGTGCATGCCTGTGGTCAGGTCTCCTGGATATCAAAGCATCTTTCTATGTTGCAGATATACATAAATCCATTCTTCATAAATACTTAGCTCAGAGTAGATTGATAAAGGCTGTAATTGAACCTCTATAAACTGTAGAATAAGAGCAGGTTATTAGGTAATCACTTCAACCCCCAGAATGTAGAAAAAAACCATCTGAGTCACCATATTCACGCCTTAAGATTACAGAGATCAGGACAGGTCATTGATCTGGACAGTGTGACCTGTGAAAGGAAATAATTCTTACATTCTTTACAGAACTTGTGGAAGTTAGAACTGTGGCTGGGGGAACACACACTTTACATGGGCCAAAATGAGTTCTTATATACATCTCTACTCAAAAAAGTGCCAGCAGGGATGGCTCCAAATAACATCAGATGGCCAAGAGTTAAGATAATCTGTTGTGATTTCCAGGTCACTGAAGTAACAGAGCAGTAATCCTTGGAAGGTGGAGAAAGCCATCTTATCAGAGGCTTATTAAGTAGACTCTTATCTGAAAGGATTTAGTTTGAATCCGTTTTTTTTTTTCCAGAAATTTCTGTCAGGAGCACATATTTGCACCCCCATCAGTTTCTCTGTCTTCTCCTCTCCCACTCACTTCCCCTCCCTCCCTCCTCCCTCTGTCCCTTTCCTCCCCCTTTCTCTCCTCTCCCTCCCCCTCTCCGCTTCTCCTCCCTTTTCTCCTCCTCCTTTTCTCTCTTCTCCCTTCTACTCAACCCCCTTTAAATCTTTTTTTTTACATCTTTATTGGAGTATAATTGCTTTACAATGGTGTGTTAGTTTCTGCTTTATAACAAAGTGAATCAGTTATACATATACATATGTTCCCATATCTCTTCCCTCTTGCGTCTCCCTCCCACCATCCCTATCCCACCCCTCCAGGAGGTCACAAAGCACCGATCTACTCAGTTTTTCTTTTTGGCCAAGCATCCAATAAGTTGTCTTTTCAGTAACTTTTGTTCTCTTTTTCTTTTCCTTTCTCTCCAATGAAAAGTTTTGCAAAAAGAAGAAAAATGTCTAAATTCTTTTTACTGATATAAATACCTGAAAAAGATTGCCTGCCCCCCAAAAAAGAAAGAAAACTACAGACCAGTCTCACTATAGTTTTAAAATTCTAAATAAAACAGCACATTTTAAGACCACATGAAGTTTATTCTCAGAATGTAAAGATGATATGATATAGGGAATTCTGTTAATATAATTCATCACTATTAACAGCTCTAACAAGAAAACTCAGATGATTATCTCTTTAGATGCTAAAAAGTGCACGCGACAAAATTCAACTTCCATTCTTCATTTAAAAGCTCAATAACATGTTAACTAGCACATACTTCCTTAAAATAATAAAAATAAATCTGTCATAGCCCCAAATTTGCAACTCTTTTCATAGACAAAAGCTCAATCTGTGTTCTATATAAGAGCTTCTAGACATTAAGAAAAAAGACCAACATCCAATAAAAAAGACAAATAATATGAACAGTGACAGAAACTGCTTTTTAAACATATGAAAAGATAACACTCTCAAAATGGGAGAAATGCAAAATAAATTACATTGAAATTCCATTTTTTCACATCCAAGATTGGCAAAATTACAAAAGTTTGATAACAGATTATTGGCAGTATGGTAGCATAGACTTCACTCTTCTACATTGCCTGTGAAAGTGTAAATTGTTACAGTCTGTGTGGAGGTCAATTTAGCAGTATCTAAGTTACAAATGCATATACCTTTTGACTTGGCAGTTCTACTTCTCGAAGCCTACCCTCAGATATGCTCACACATGAAAAATGATTTATGTACCATGTTACGTATTGTGACGTTGTTTGTAACAGTGGAAGATTGAAAACAACCTAAGTGACCCTCAATGATGGAATTATCAAATTAGGGTATGCGTACATGATGGATCCATGCTAAGCATCTGTTAAAAAAAAAAAAGAATGAGGAAAGTATATATTGACAAGGAAGACTCTAACATATTTTAAGTGGGAAAAAGCGAGAGTGAGAAGAGTAGACATATTACTATTTAATTAAAGAAGGAGGGGAAAATGGATACTACTTAACAAAAATCTCTAAGGACAAATACAGAACTAATGTAGGGCTGATATTCAGCTGGTTCTTACCATAACAGCCAGGCACGTTGTCTGTTCAGTTGTTCAGTCTGTTGGTAAATATTTAGACTATTACTCCTGAAAATAATCAAACAGATTCATTGCTGTAGCGGATAGAAAGTGGATGGATGGGGTTCAAAGGTACTATGTAGACTTTTTATAAATCTTGATATTTAATCACCGTGTTCCTCTTCAAAATAAATTAAACAAATAATTTTTTTAAACAGCTGTATGGTACTTTGCAATTAAATTTTTTCTCTCAAGACTGCTTCCCCTTTGGGAGGGAGGGAGACGCAAGAGGGAAGAGATATGGGGACATATGTATATGTATAGCTGATTCACTTTGTTATAAAGCAGAAACTAACACACCACTGTAAAGCAATTATACTCCAATAAAGATGTTTAAAAAAAAAGAAGGAGGGGAAAATGGATACTACTTAACAAAAATCTCTAAGGACAAATACAAAACTAATGTAGGGCTGATATTCAGCTGGTTCTTATCATAACAGCCAGGCTCGTTGTCTGTTCTGTTCAGTTGTTCAGTCTGTTGGTAAATATTTAGAATATTACTCCTGAAAATAATCAAACAGATTCATTGCTGTAGTGGATAGAAAATGGATGGATGGGGTTCAAAGGTACTATGTAGGCTTTTTATAAATTTTGATATTTAATCACCGTGTTCCTCTTCAAAATAAATTAAACAAATAATTTTTTTAAACAGCTGTATGGTACTTTGCAATTAAATTTTTTCTCTCAAGACTGCTTCCCCTTTTAGGGTTTTCCCATTGTGGTACCATTTGTGGTCCCTAAGCCCACTGAACCTAGCCCTTTCCGTTCAATTTCCAAAGAACTGGAAATTAAATGCTCCCACTCACAGCCTGTTTCCCTCCTTTGGGTGCTGGACTGGTTGACTTAGAAGGACATTTGAGGGCCTCTTGTATTTTCCTGCTCTCGTGAATGGAGAGCCCGATCTATGAGCTAGTACCTTGCTTTCTTTCCTTGCGGTCCTCCTCCTCAACACCCCTCCACAGCAGACACACACACACAGTCCCTCAAATTCTTTCTCCTGGCCTTACATTGCCTCCTCTCATCTTGCTTATGGTTCTGTCACTCTTTTGTGATGCCTGTAACTGAAGTGTCCATGAAGAAACCTCTTGGCTCTAATATGGAGGGTGTTGTACCTTTTCCTCGTCTTTTGTTCCCTGCGCCATAATGTATTCTCCATTTCATTTGGGTCCTCTTACTTCTTCAGTACATAGATGTCTTAGGTGTTTTGATGGACCCTTTCCTAAACATACAGGATGAGAGAGTAAGAATCTATATCTCAGATTACTCTGGCACAGACCATCTTCTAAACCTAACACCAGAATAGGACGAGTTATCAGGCATTTCAGTCTCAAGACCATTATCAGGATATGACCTCTCCTGTGGGTCTTTGGAAAGAAAGCCTTTGTCTCCTATTTGTAAGCAATGTCTCTGAGCTACATGCAGGTAAAAGAGAGATGGTGGCGGTTGGATTTGGACGGAAGTGTGGGGTAAGTATTATTAACTCTTACTTACGTAGGTCTTCTCTAGAGCAGCAGATATTTAGGAACACACACACGTGTATGTGTGCACACATGACAACAACAGCTCTAAGCTTATGAGACCAAGATGCTTTAGTGGAACAGGAACCGTACCTTAAAATTCTTACAACCTTGAGTAGGGCCTTTAACTAATTAAGTATTACAGCATCACTAGGGCCCATCTCATGATGGTATTTTTGGTGTTGATGTGATCCCTTCATTTCCCTTTCATTGTGGCAGAATCCAAGATCCTTTGAGATTATGGAGCCACAATTAGAATAACCCTTTGCTGATGAGAAGCAGCCCCACGTAGAAGTAGGGGATGGAGCCAAGTGAGCCAGGCTCTTTCTGTGTGTAGACCAACTTGTCCACTTGTGAATTCTCTTTCCATATTTCATTGGCTTGTTTTAGAAAAACTTGAAGTAGACTAAGTTGTATCCCCCCAGCAGCAGGGTTTAGTAACTTCTGAAGTTTCATTTATGATACTGAGCCATAATCACACTATTTAATCTTCCTGTCATGGCTACATGTACCCTTTTTGGTTAAACCTGTTTGCTTTTTGTTTTTTAAGTGTTCTGAATGTAGCACAAAGAGCATTGTGCTTGAAGTTAGAAGACCTAGGTTTGAACACTAGCTTCACCACTTCTCTGTGTGATTTGGGGCAAGTTTTTAAATTTCTCTTAGCCTTTTTCTTTCTTGTCTGTAAAATGGGAATAATAATATCTACTGTATAGCATCATTATGAAGATTAAATGAGACAGCGTACATGTGAAACCACCATAGGAACTATAAAGCATTGATAAATATAGTGTGTTATTTTTACAGTGTGATTATTATCCCACCACCACCCTCTGTGAGAAACACCAATTGGTTGAAACTACTCTCCCTTGGGTTTTCAGTTCAGACAGGCAGTTGGAAGGATTCTTCTTTTGGTTTGATGGTTTTCTTCAGTAGTATGCGTGTGTTCCTTTCTTTTTATTTTTTGTGTATCTATTGTAGGATTTTGATTTGGGGTTACTGTGGGGTTCATATATGTTGACCTATAACTATACCTACTTGTTTTAAACTGGGAGTCATTTAAGTTCAAACACATTCTGAAAGATCTACTTTTACTCCCCTACCCCACATTTTGTGGTTTTGGTGTCATATTTTACATTTTCGTGTTTATCCCCTAATTGTTTGTTGTAGTTATAGTTGCTTTGACAATTTTTTTGTCTTTTAATCTTTGTGCTGGCTTATTTAAGTGGTTGATCCTAAGTCCTTACTATATATTTGCCTTTCCTAGTGGGATTTTCCCTTTCCTATAGATTCTTACTTAGCAGCAGATATTTAGGAACACACACACGTGTATGTGTGCACACATGACAACAACAGCTCTAAGCTTATGAGACCAAGATGCTTTAGTGGAACAGGAACCGTACCTTAAAATTCTTACAACCTTGAGTAGGGCCTTTAACTAATTAAGTATTACAGCATCACTAGGGCCCATCTCATGATGGTATTTTTGGTGTTGATGTGATCCCTTCATTTCCCTTTCATTGTGGCAGAATCCAAGATCCTTTGAGATTATGGAGCCACAATTAGAATAACCCTTTGCTGATGAGAAGCAGCCCCACGTAGAAGTAGGGGATGGAGCCAAGTGAGCCAGGCTCTTTCTGTGTGTAGACCAACTTGTCCACTTGTGAATTCTCTTTCCATATTTCATTGGCTTGTTTTAGAAAAACTTGAAGTAGACTAAGTTGTATCCCCCCAGCAGCAGGGTTTAGTAACTTCTGAAGTTTCATTTATGATACTGAGCCATAATCACACTATTTAATCTTCCTGTCATGGCTACATGTACCCTTTTTGGTTAAACCTGTTTGCTTTTTGTTTTTTAAGTGTTCTGAATGTAGCACAAAGAGCATTGTGCTTGAAGTTAGAAGACCTAGGTTTGAACACTAGCTTCACCACTTCTCTGTGTGATTTGGGGCAAGTTTTTAAATTTCTCTTAGCCTTTTTCTTTCTTGTCTGTAAAATGGGAATAATAATATCTACTGTATAGCATCATTATGAAGATTAAATGAGACAGCGTACATGTGAAACCACCATAGGAACTATAAAGCATTGATAAATATAGTGTGTTATTTTTACAGTGTGATTATTATCCCACCACCACCCTCTGTGAGAAACACCAATTGGTTGAAACTACTCTCCCTTGGGTTTTCAGTTCAGACAGGCAGTTGGAAGGATTCTTCTTTTGGTTTGATGGTTTTCTTCAGTAGTATGCGTGTGTTCCTTTCTTTTTATTTTTTGTGTATCTATTGTAGGATTTTGATTTGGGGTTACTGTGGGGTTCATATATGTTGACCTATAACTATACCTACTTGTTTTAAACTGGGAGTCATTTAAGTTCAAACACATTCTGAAAGATCTACTTTTACTCCCCTACCCCACATTTTGTGGTTTTGGTGTCATATTTTACATTTTCGTGTTTATCCCCTAATTGTTTGTTGTAGTTATAGTTGCTTTGACAATTTTTTTGTCTTTTAATCTTTGTGCTGGCTTATTTAAGTGGTTGATCCTAAGTCCTTACTATATATTTGCCTTTCCTAGTGGGATTTTCCCTTTCCTATAGATTCTTACTTCTTTTCCACTTAGAGAAGACCCTTCAACATTTCTTTTAGGGTAGGTTTAGTATTTTTTTAAAATTTTTATTGGCGTATAGCTGATTTACAGTGTTGTGTTAATTTCAGGTGCACAGCAAAGTGAATCAGTTATACATATACATATATTCACTCTTTTTTTAGATTCTTTTCCCATATAGGCTATTACAGAGTATTAAGTAGAGTTCCCTGTGTTATATAATAGGTTCTTATTAGTTATCTATTTTATATATAGTAATGTGTATATGTCAATCCCAGTCTCCCAATTTATCCCTGCCCCCCCTTATTCCCTAGTAACGATAAGTTTGTTTTCTACATCTGTGACTCTGCTTCTGTTTTGTAAATAAGTTCAGTTGTACCCTTTTATTGGATTCCACATATAAGTGATATCATATATTTGTTTTTCTGTGTCTGACTTACTTCACTCAGTGTGACAATCCCTAGGTCCATCCATGTTGCTGCAAATGGCATCATTTTGTTCTTTTTTATGGCTGAGTAGTATTCCATTGTATATATGTACCACATCTTCTTCATCTATTCCTCTGTTGATGGACATTTAGGTTGTTTCCATGTCCTGGCTATTGTAAATAGCGCTGCAGTGAACATTGGGTAGGTTTAGTATTGATGAACTCCTTTAGTTTTTCCTTGATGAGAAGGTTTTATCTCTCCTTGTATTCTGAATGATAGTCTTGCTGGGTAGAATATCCTAGGTTGCAGGTTTTCCCTTTCAGCACTTTTAATATATCATGCCACTCAGAAATTAGCTGATAGGGCTTCCCTGGTGGCACGGTGGTTGAGAATCCACCTGCCAATGCAGGCGACACGGGTTCGAGCTCTGGTCTGGGAAGATCCCACATGCCGCGGAGCAGCTAAGCCTGTGTGCTGCAACTACTGAGCCTGTGCTCTAGAGCCCGTGAGCCACACCTACTGAAGCCCATG
The DNA here is from genome assembly GCF_002837175.3 of Physeter macrocephalus. Classification (NCBI taxonomy): domain Eukaryota; kingdom Metazoa; phylum Chordata; class Mammalia; order Artiodactyla; family Physeteridae; genus Physeter; species Physeter macrocephalus. Next base: position 103,904,225 of record NC_041224.1, on the reverse strand, counting down.
CGCCTAGAGCCTGTGCTCCACAGCAAGAGAAGCCACCACAATGAGAAGCCCGCGCACCGCAATGAAGAGTAGTCCCTGCTCGCCGCAACTAGAGAAAGCCCACGCACAGCAACGAAGACCCAACACAGCCAAAAATAAATAAAATAAATTTTTTAAAAAAAGAAATTAGCTGATAGCTTTACGGGGATTCCCTTGTGTATGACTTTTTGTTTTTCTCTTGCTGCCTTTAGAATTCTCTCTTTAACTTTTGTCATTTTAATTATGATATGTCTTGGTGTGGATCTATTTAGGTTCATCTTGTTTGGGACCCTCTGTGCTTCCTGTACGTGGGTGTCTGTTTCCTTCTTTGGTTTTGGGAAGTTTTCAACCATAATTTTATCCAATACTTTTTCGATCTCTTTCTCTCTCTGGCCACCTTCTGGAACCCCTGTAATGCGAATGTTGGTATGCTTAACGTAATCCCAGAGATCTCTTAAACTGTTTTCTTTTTTTTTTTTATTTGGTTTTCCTTCTGCTGTTCTGATTGGGCGATTTTCTTTATTCTATCTTCCAGATCACTTGTGCATTCTTCTGTATCACTTAGTCTGCTATTCATTCTTTCCAGTGTGTTTTTCAATTCACCTATTGAATTCTTCACTTCTGATCAGGCCTTTTTATATTTCCTACTTCCTCGTTAAAATTTTCACATTGTACATCTGTTCTTTCCCTAATTCAGCCAACAGCTTTATTACCAATGCTTTGAATCTTTTTCTGGTAAATTGTTTATTTCTGTTTCATTATATTTTTTCAGGTTTTTTTTTTCTTGCTCTTTCAATTGAGAGCAGTTCCCCTGCCTTTTCATTTTACTTAACTTTCTCTGCCTCTGTGAATTTAGGTGAAACAGTTACGTGTGGCAGTCTTGAAGATGTGTTCTTATGTGGGAGCATCCCTATACCAACTGCATGTGCATGGACACAAGTCACATCTTTCCTCAGGGTGTGCCGGTAGCTATCACCTTGGTAGGGAATGGGGCTGGAGATGGAGGGGACTAGAGCTGGAGCAGGGTATGAGGCAGGACTTCTCCTCTGCTCAGTGGCCATCACTTCCCTATCAGGGACAGGGTCTGATCCCAAGTTGCTGGAGCAGAAGGCCCGAGGTTCAGGCCCAAGCTGTCTCTGTTCCTTTTAAGTGTGTGTTTTCCCTCTCCCTGCACCGAGTCCCTTGCCCCAGAGAGGAGCAGTGCTGAAGCAAGTGGAGCCCGTGCAGGCTCTCAGCTCATGTCAGCCGCAGACAGAGGTCCGACCTGTCTCTGATGCTGTGCCTCTGTAGGTGCCCTGAATTGTTTCCCTCACTCCACTCAGACGCAGCCTCAGGTGCAAGTCGCCTTTGTCCCTCATAGCCAATCACTGCCCTTAGTCTCTGCCACCCTGTTGTGGAGCCATACTGCAGGCAGGCTGGGGCCCACAGTGGACTCTCAGTGTGTATTGTCAGAGGGTGAGCTGTAGTGGAGCGTCCGCTATCAGGGATCTGAGCTGCTTCTGACGCACTGCTTGAGTTAGCACCAACAGTAGCTGCCACCACCCCACCCTGGCTCCGCCCCGGAACCAGGTCGCCTCCACGCCCCACAGTCAACTCTTCCCATTGTGGCTGCCCCAGCTTCAGCGCCAAGCTGCTGTTATCCCAGCAGTCCTCCAGTGAGCCAAACGGACTCATCTCCCTTGGTAGGATCCTAGGACTGGGGCATCCAGTCTGTGGCTTGACCCACTCACTTCCCAGGGTGGGTATCCACCTGTGAAATCTCCCTTTTTCCTCTGTGTCCCCTTCCAAGGGTACAGGTTCCAACCCAATCACTTTTCTTCCCTTCCTACCCAGCTACATGTGTATCTTTCTTTCAGCCTCGGCTGTGCAGGAGTCCTTCTCCCAGTTTCCAGTTTTCAATGAGAATTGTTTCACATGTAGGTGTATTTTTGATGTGTTCGTGGCGGGAGATGAATTCCATGTCCTTTTACTCCACCATCTTGATCGGTCTTCAGAATGCTTCTTGACTTCAACAGTTAAATCATAGTGCTTCATTTAATCTTTGCAGCAATCCTTTGATACTGATTTTATTGATATTATCCCTAACTTTCCAGATAAGTAAACCGAGTCTGAGACTTTCATAACTTACTCAAGGTCAGTGTGATCTTAATCCCCATGTTGGTACTATGCCATCCTAATAACTTGGAAAATCACTTCTTTTTTCTGTGTCCCGAGACCTTGGTGGCTAACTAGAAATAAGCATTTTCTCTTACCATCTAAATGAGAAAAACGCGAGCGTAGCAAACTTGGTCCACCATAGCTTAACAGCAGCAACTCCGATTCCTGGAGTCCTAATAGAGACCCCATTCCACCTCCCCAGCAGTAACAACAGAAGTTTCATTTGTACTCTGGAAAGAATTGCGGTGACAAGTAGTTCAGTATTTTATGGAATCAATATTGAGCTCTGCATTCTTGCATAATAGTTGTTTTCGTGATAAATTGCTTTGTGTAATTGTCATCTCAGCCAGCACTTCCTCTTTGGATTCTTGACAACTATCATTGAGGTTTTCATCAGTGATTGATTGCAATTGCTATCAGATGACTTCTCTTTGAATTACTCAGTTACTATCTTCATGTTGGAAGAACCTAACACCTATACTGCCTTCTGGAAGTTACTGTGCAGAATACATATTATATAATATGTGGTTTTGCAGATAATCACAACTCTGGAAAGGTCTCTTCATTCTTTCAAATAATACAGGTCTGTTTCTTTGGCTGAGTTCATTTTGCTTTAGAAGAATTGTGGCAACAGTAGTAGGAACCCAGGACTGAATGAGATAATGCATGCGGAGAACTTAGCACAGAGCCTGGCACTATTTATGTCGGCTACCTCTATATTCTCAGGCATTTTATCACAATTTTATCAAATGGTTCAGAGGGTGGAGCTCAGAAAATCAATCACCGAAGTGTTACTTCCCAATGGTGAGAATAGCGGCAGTTCCAAATTCAAATGGCAAATAATTACAGCAAAAGGTCTTATGTATCAGAAGGAAAATCATGTTCATCTTGTCCTCTTCTCTAAAGGTAAGTCAAAAGCATTGACTGTGAGCTGGATTTCCCTAGGACCTGAAGCTTTTTTTGTTGTTATAATTTGTAGATCATTATGTGTGTAATCAGAGGAAGAATCAGGTAAGTAGAGTTAGCAGAAGTTAAAAGGTACCAGATATGCATGAGCTTTTCTACAGGATTGTATTCTTTTACTATTAAAATATTTCATTTTAAAGTATAATTGTAATGTCTAGAGTTATACCTTAACTGTAAAAAGTATTTACATAGTTCCATTAAAGATGACATGCCTTACGGATCTAACTTCCTGACTACCCAAATCAACAATATTACCACCTAGTGGCCACTGCGTTGAACTGCAAACACATGATCCTTGGGACTCACAAAGAGTCTGAGTGCCTTGTTTCAGTGGCTAAAGTGATTGAAAATGACACTGAGCACCACTAGAGTAAACGAGTTTAACTATCCTTGATCACTGTTAATTATCGGAACATTCAAACTCTGCTCTCTAGCAGGTGGGAGAAAGGTGAGACTTTGAAAGTTTGCAAGCTGAAGCTAGAAAATGTGATCATTTAATTCCTTAATCCCTTTATTAATCTTTTGAATTGAGAAGAGCTATATCTACCTTTCTCCACCGGTTTTTATATTCAAGGTTTGATTGATTTCTACTAGTTTTCTTCTGAAAATAAAAAATGCGTATCTGAATAGATCATAACTGTTTTCAACAAAGATAAACAATGGTTTTTCCACTGTAGGAAATATGCAGTGTCAGTTTATGTCCTTTAATAAAATTATCAAAAGCTAAGTGCTTAGCTTCTTGAAGTGCTGGTCCGTGATAGCACATCCTCACTCCATCTCACTAGGACCTTTTTTATTTACCACTTCCCCTCTCTCCCTCTCTCCTTATCATCTACCGGCTTGTTGACACTCAAATTATTCATTGAAATGAACAAACCGTCTGCCTACTGAGCTCATCGCCCCATCCCAGTTCCTTGCTGAAATAAATGAAATGTGGGATGAGTAATTGTAATGTAATAATTCTAAGGGAGTGTAATATATTCAAGTAGGTTGAATGCAGGAATCCACTAAAAATATTATTTGAAATTGCTATTCTTTCCTTAATATTGTCCCTTTGGTTTCATGATTCTAGGATTAAGCCTAATTGCTAACATAATATATGTGCATGATCATCTGCTTTCTTAAACTTAAGCTTCCTCTGGCATTGGTTTCCAGTTTGTAGTCATGGCTGTGGCATTAACGGTAATTGGTCTGAGCTTCGTGTGGTGAAATAGGTTCCAACATGTTGACAGCAGTTAATGGAGCTAGTTGGCCCTGGGTAAGATTCAAGGGATGGGTTTTGCATCTCTTTCAAATTGTTTTCTTGTTGTTTCTGTGGTAGTCTCCCAGGAGACTGTAGTGAAAAGGGGGCTGGCTTTAGAATTACACAAACCTGAGTTCAGACCTCTTCCCTGTCTGTCCTTGGGAAACTTATTCCATCCAAACGAGGCTGAGTTCTCTCATCTCAAAGATAGAGGTAATAACACCAATACCATAAGGTTACTGTAATGATCAAATCAGCTAACATATGTCAGCCACCTAGTACAATGTCTAACACAGTAATATGCATAAATATTTGCTCTCTGCCTTCCCATAATTGTCCCCTTATGTTCCCTTGTGTTTTGCTGTGACTTACATGTCTGAAGCAGAGTCAGATTCACTTCCATCTAAGATTCTTTGTTGATTATGGGCTCCCTTTTTTTGTTGTTGTTTTTTTTCCCTGCTAGTGCAGATATAGTAGCTGTTCAAATTGGTCATTCAATGATAAGGTCTTACTATGTTCTAGGCACTGTGCTACTTGCTATTGATTCAATGATGAGCAAGATGAGCAGTCTTTGCTTCTGGAATTTATATCTGCAAGTAGAGATTATAGCCTGTTGGCGTTAGGAATCCACACGGTATATTCTGGTTATCTGTTACTGTATAACCAACCACCTCAAAACTTAGTAGCCTCAAATGCCAGTTTATTACTGCCTGTCACAGTTCTGTGGGTTGACTAGACTCAACTGGGTGGTTCTTGCTCTGAGTTTCCCATGAGGTTGGAGTCAGAAGGTGGCTAGATTTGGAATCACCTGATGACTTCTTCACACACATGTCTGGATCCTGGGCTGGGATGGATAACACAGGTGGAGGATAGCTGGACATCTCCTAGTCCATGCAATCTCTCCACATGGCCTGGGCCTCCACACAGCATGGTAGTCTTGGGGTGGTTAGATTTCCTACATAGTGGCTGGCTCTTTCCAGAGCAAATGTTCCCCCTCAAAAAAACCCAGAAACTACTAATCCTCTTAAAGATTAGGGATAAGACATCATGTCACTTTTGGTCAAAGAAGTCCCAAGCCAGGCCATTTTCAAGAGAGTGAAGTGATAGACCCCCACCTCTCAATGGAGAGCGGTGCTTATGTATGGGGAAGGAAAGAATTGATGGTGGCCATTCTGGAGGCAAGTGACCACGGAGTGTAATTGACTGTTCCTCAGTTTCATGTCCCTTGATATCTAGACTCTGAAGCAAAAGCCAGTACCTACTAGTTAACTTAGTCCACCAAGATTTGCAAAGCTGACCATTAGTGCTTGCCCTAGGAACAGGGATCAGTATTGCCTTTAGGGGTCAGACAGATGGCAAAATAGAAATGTGTTTGCTCTGGTCCTTTTAATTCTTCAGGACAGATGATCTTTCCAGGGAATGAGGTTCCATCACTCTCCTCAACCTCCCTCTGAGGAAACGTCCTTATTTCTCTGTGTCACTATGAGGGAAGAAATAAACAGCCTCAAAAATAGTAGCCTCACAAACCCACCTTACCAAGTGATTCACATGTTCATGCACCTATTTTAGCACATAAGAACCATCACTATCAGGGTATATTTCCTGGGACTCAATGTCAATTCCCATTTGCTGCAGTTTCTACTCCACTTCTTTTGCGATATTCTCCTTGGAATTGGAGCCCTAACACATCAGTCCCCTGAGAACTCAACACTTCGTGCTCTTGATGCGGTAAAGACTTTCCTCCCTCCTTTTCCCAGGGACAAATGGCCTATAACCTACTCTCCTAGGCCCTTTCCTACCACCTTATAATCTTTTTTTTAAAATATCGTTCAGTGCACTAAAATAAAAACCACGAAAGTTAACTTCCCCAGCACAGACATGAGAGAGGAAAAAAGTTGAAGCTGCCACATTCTTATTGTCAGTATAAATGCTGCTTGATTTAAGGTCTGGATTTAACTATTTTATACCTTTTAAAGAATAAATTATCAGAAAATTGACAAAATTGGGAAGTTGGGTGTTTCCTTTCCTGTACTCTTGCCTTCAGTAAAATTGTCCACTCTAAAAGCCCAGTGATAGGTTCTGTATGCCTTTCTCTAGTGGGTTATGTTTTGCTGTCTGGTCCCTCAGTGGCCAGGTTAGCAATGCTCCCTCTGACAGAAGATCAAGAGGCCCTCCACTACCAGAAAAGCATCTGCTGGAATATTTTAATCTAATATGAATCCATAGAGTTGAGCTTTTTCCCTAAGAGGGTTAAGAATTTTTTTTTTTTAAGAATCTTTTAAAGACAGACCTATGAAGACTTTCCTTAGCTACAGCAGGTCATTGTGGTCACGTGGGATCAGGATTTGTCCTTTGTACTCATATGAGTTCTTTCTGTGCTTGTCAAGCCTTTCGTCATTAACAATCTTAACTATGAACTACTGAATAACAGAGAAAGTACATGTGACCAATTGCAGTCTGCATATATATGCTTAAAAATGCTTTCTGATTGAGATGGGATGGAATATATAGGTTTAGGAGCCACTTCTAAATCACATTGAAGATATTTTTTTCAATTGCTATTTTATCTACCAGTTTTCTGTTCCTGAAAATATAGATGAGAAACCAAAATCTGAAATTTATGTTCAAGTTTATGAGTTTTGACTACTTGTTCCAGGTGGATTGATTTGCAGCACCACCTGTCTTAATTTAAAATAATGACATTGTCCCCCTGGATTGATATAACCTCTTCTCCAGGGACACGCTATGTATACTGTGAGATTAGAATACCATATATGTGTGTGTGTGTGTGTGTGTGTGTGTGTGTGTGTGTATGTATGTATGTATTTCTCATAAATATTAAATGGACAACATCCAAGAGGCATCTAAGGAGGACCAAGCTAAAAAAGTAGCCTAGATTGTTTCCCACAAACTGTGATAATCCAAACTCAACCAAGATCAGTGAGCTGTCGGGAAACAGGAAACAAACATTCCAAGCAGAAATATCTCAAGTAATAGCCAAAGGGATAAAGAAAACCACTGGCTGGATAAACTGTGATAAATGGTGGTGGTTTGTTTTTAAATTTTGTTCCTATGTGTAAGTGCCTCTTTGAGCAACAGTTTCTGTGTAATGCAAGCCCTTTGTACTGTGTGACACTCCTGTCTATGTGTATCTTCCAAAGACTGGGGAGGGTGGAGTCATCTCTTCTTCTTTAAACAACTATTTCTCACACTGTTTAGAACTTAACCAGTTGTGTGCATTCTCTTTCCAGTACTCCACTTGTACAAATTACTATCCACTTATTGCTCTGTATGCATGGGACACGCAAACCCACTGGCACAACTGCCCCTCGTGTTTGTACCGTTTTTATACATCCCACCTCCTTGTCCATCCCAAGGATTGCTCTGCTCCCCACGTCTGCCTCTCCCCGCAAGCAGCCATCTTTGCCTTGGTGCTGAATGAAATAACCAAGCCTCCGGAATTCCTATCACTTGCCGCATGTCAAATCCCACATGATCTAAAACGCCTTTCACATGGCTACTATAACTTTTGAAGCAAAATGGTTTTAGTCATTTGCACGTAATTATCTGCAGAAATTGGAGGCTGCCACCATGCCGTTAACTCCTTAGTAGAATTTTTAAGGTGATGGTACCAAATGTTCCCACCCTTCTACTGGTGATCTGGGAAGAAGAGAGCTACTGCCAGCTAGATTTTCAAATAGTCTCACTGTTCCTCTTGAGCATACGCTAATCCTAAAAATGACCTAGTCCTCAGCCCTCTCAAGAAGAGATGTAGCTCCTCTTCTAGCTGTTCTCTATCCGCTTCCCCACGGCCACAGCCACTCCAGCGTAGAGTCTGAGCCACAGGGACTCTCACCGAGGGCTGGGACGCAGCAGTGACAAGGAGAAGGGCGAGGAGATGGGTGTGCGGTGCGCTAGGCTGGGACCCTAAGTTTTACCCACAGACCTCAGGTTGTCACTCACCCCCACCGCCCATCTACTTTGGATGCCAGGGCTCTGGTCCTCCTCCCTCAGGGGACTGGTCCCTTCTCAGATTAGTTCAACAGTAGTCTGTCAAGTTTCTAAGATGTGTTGCTCTGAATGCTCAGAGGGCAAAATCTGAAATTTGGTTGACTTACCAATGTAGGTCTCCCCCGAACCAAACCTACAGTCCTCCGTGTACCTATGGAAAGTTCCCTATAATTAGGGGCAAGATTTTTCATCACCGCTTCCCACTTCATGGCCATATCGCTGCACATTAGAATGAAACCTAGGGCTGGGCAGTAAGGAGATAGATTATTTTTTAAGCTCATTCTCATTTTGAGGAGAAATAGGTTCTCAAGAGAATCCTCTCAGTCCTGTTTCTGGGACCCTGATAGGCACTAGGCATTACCGATTTCCACAGTCAGCCGAGGGCACAACTAGAGGTCTGGGTCTCTTGTCTCAAGAGGCCAACCTTCTGATGGAGGCAAAGAGAAAAATGCATGAACCACGCTAGGAGTTGCTCATCACCATTCCCCACCATGGTGTTTCCCAGCTTATGGCTCTTCACGTGGGATGTGTCCTGCTGTGGAGTCCATGGGGCTTTCGGTCCTGGACCTCAAGTAGCTCACAGTCTAGTTCAGGATCTAGGAGGACACTGAAATGGTGAGCACTTGTCCAGTGTGGCCAATGCTAAGTCCGAAAGGGCCAAGAAGTTCACTGGAACAGACTTATCTTAGCTACAGAAGCCTTGAAACTTTGCTTGCTGTTGACTCTCTCCAGTTAATTCTTGCATCTGAATATCTCCAAATCTCCTGACCCCGGGGAGTGCTGGTGTGGGGGAATAGGATGCAGAAAGAGGAGTTTGGGATTAACATAAACACACTGCTATATATAAAATAGATAACCAGCAAGGACTTAACTGTATAGCACAGGGAACTGTACTCAATATTTTGTAATAACCTATAAGGGAAAAGAATCTGAAAAAGAATATATATATATACACACACACATATATACACACACACATATATACATATTACATATATGTGTGTGTGTATATATATACACACACATATATACATATTACATATATGTGTGTGTATATATATGTACACACACATATTGGATTGGCCTATATATATATATATATATATATATATATAAAATACGGAATATATATCTCTTTCTTACGGAATATATATATATATATATATATATATATAACATCTTACAGAATATATATATATGTGTGTGTGTGTATATATATATATATATATAAAACTGAATCACTTTGCTGTACACCTGAAACTAAAACAACATTGCAGATCAACTATACTTCAATTAAAAAAACATAAGAAACAAAGAAAGCCGTGGTTCTGACGCTACTCAGGGAAAGCCCGCTGCTCGAACCGGGCTCACTGGCCCCTGGCTTTGATCTGGAGTCACGTTCCCATGAGAGTTCTGCCTGCTCCTCCTCTGTCACATATGACAGGCTCCCCCCAGTTTGGTCCCATTTCAAGGGAAATGAGCTGTTCGTCCAGTCACCATCTCCAGGCTGTGTAAACAAGCAGATGGGCAATTAGTGGCTCTGTAAGGCTTTGACCCGCCGCACCGCTGGCACCAATAGAGAACCATCCCTCATCTCTTGGACGACAGTCATGCGAGCATGAGATAATGGGGACTGCCCGGCTTTCGAGATTTCTTCATGCTGTTTAGATTTCAGTCTTCGTGTCAAAATCCTATTGTTCAAGCACTTTTGGCAACAGCAACTGCTGCCATTCAGCTCATTTGGGGTGTGGGGGCGGGGGGAGAAGAATTTAGATTCTGTTGCCTTGATTTTTTTTTTCTCATTAAACCATTTTTTAATGAGCAGGAAATAGGACCAAGACATAGAGATCTGTAGGTAATATCTTTCCTTAATTAGCCAAATGCTGACAGAGAGGTCACCCAGTTGAGAGCGTTTACTCCTTGCCCCTTGAAGCCGCCGTGTGTGTGTGTGTGTGTGTGTGTGTGTGTGTGTATGTGATGCACGCAGACTTAGGGTGCGGGGGGCAGTGCAGGAATGGGCTGGAGCCTCCTGGGCTGCTTGGCCGCCCGTGGCCTTGTCAAACATGCAGTCAGGTCACTTGCAACCCCAGGGCTGCTGTCGTTTGTGTTTACTTGAGCATTTCACTTTGGCCAGTGTGTTTCTTCTTGTGCTTAAAATGCCCGGAGGCTTTGCGGATGGCCTCCCCTGCCCCCTCGCCCCACAGTTTACCATTTGTCTCTTCTTGAGGTGCACAGAAATCAGACACCAGTCCCTCGGTACCCAGGCCGTCCTCAGCATAAGCCGATGGCGTTGTGTTTCCTTTGTTCTTTCCCCAGACATTGGCATCACCTCCTTAGGTTTTTTTTTTTTTCTTTCTCTCCTTCTGCTTTTAATTTTCTTTCCCCTCTTACCTCAGTTTTCTCTGCCTTCTTTCATAGCTTTCTGTTTTCTCTCTGCATCCCCCTCCCCCTTATGTTTTTGGTTTCTGGTAACACGCACTCCAGATTCTTTCTTATTCAAGAATCCCTGTCTTGGCCTAGGGTCATTCGACCATTCTGGTCTTTTTTTTTCTTTTTCCTCACCACGTTGGCTCTTTCATTCATTCCTTTCCCAACCCTCCACACCACCTCCTAGAACCTTTGAAGTTCTTCAGACTAAGGGTGTCTCTGGGTTGTGCCAGGTAGATGGGGCAGGAGCGCTAGGTGATGTTTTCAGCATGACAGCTGTGGAAGTGGTCATCTTTTCCCCATTTTGCCCTGGGCATCTGCTCATGGACTAGGAAGTTCTCTGTGACCTATCATGACTATTTTTTTTTCCAGTTGTTCAGCATTGATAAGCCACCTATTGTGTGTGAGGCCCTGAGAAAAAATGATGAATCAGGTATGAATTCCAGCCTCAAGGACCCTGTAGCTTTGACAGAAAATCTCATCTCACTCGACCTTTCAGCAGCATTGGGTAGAATTGAGCAACCTACCCTTTAGAAAACTCCTTATTTTTTTAGCTTACGGCCAGGATTCTCTTTTGTCCTCTTTCTACTTCACGAATGCTTCTGAGTCTTCTCTGCTGGTTCCTCATCTTCCTGATCTCTAAACTTCAGAGGGCTTCAGGACTTGGTCCATGGACATCTTCTCTCTCTAGCTCTGCTCACTGGTACCAGCTGATCTCATCAAGCCTTTAAATAACTGTTACCTTTATTCTGACCGCTCCCAAATTTATATCTCTAGCCCACACCCCTCCTCTGGACACCAGATTTGCATGGTTAACTGCTTGTTGATGTCTTCACTTGGCTGCCAGATAAGTGTCTCAAAGTTAGTGTCCAAAACCAAACTTTGATTTCCCACTCCACCCCATCGCCCTCACACATCTGCTTTCCTCTAATAAATGGAACCGTCATTCTTCAAGATGCTCAAGCCAAAAATCTTGGACACTTGGACACACAAAAAGACACTCTTTTTGATCTCTCACTGAACAACCAATCCATCAGCAAATCCTGTCCCCTCTTCCTTCAGAATATATCCAGAATCTGACAACTCTTCTCTACTTCTTCTGCTACCGCACTGGTTCAAGCCATCATCCTTTCTCTCCTGGACTGGTGTAACAGTCCTTCCAGCCTTGCCGCTCACATCCGTTTAAAATTAATGGAAGATTGTCACTCAGGGTCCTTATTAAACCCTGTGTCATCTGACTCCAGCCACCTCAGTGTCCTCAATTTTTACCATTCCTTGCCTTGATCTTTCAGCTCTTCCTGCTGATCTTGAGCCTGGCCACTCCCTTGAGCTGCAGGAAGTATACTGGTTCTTCCTCCCGTCAGAATGCACTTTCTCCAAATATTCACATGGCTTGCCTCCCTCACTTCTTCTTTTTTTTTTTTTTTTTTTAATTTATTTTATTTTTGGCGGCTTTGGGTCTTCGTTGCTGCACGCGGGCTTTTCTCTGGTTGCGGCGAGCGGGGGCTACTCTTAGTTGCGGTGCGCGGGCTTCTCATTGCGGTGGCTTCTCTTGTTGGGAGCACAGGCTCTAGGCGCGTGGGCTTCAGTACTTGTGGCACACGGGCTCAGTCGTTGTGGCTTGTGGACTCTAGAGTGCAGGCTCAGTAGTTGTGGCGCACGGGCTTAGTTGCGGACCAGGCCTCGAACCCATGTCCCCTGCATTGGCAGGCAGATTCTTAACCACTGCACCACCAGGGAAGCCCTGCCTTCCTCACTTCTTGCTGGTCCTTGCTCAAATTTTAAAGAGAACATCCTGATAAAATAACAGCTCTTCAGATTCTGCTCTTCTCTCTTCTCATTTTTCTGCTTTATGTAGCTTCCTAGAACTTATTTCCATTTGAAATAGCATGTGTTTCATTGTTTTCTGTTTGCTCCCATAAAATGTATGTTTCTTGAGGTCGGGGATTCTGTCCTGCTCACTACTTAACAGTGCCTGTAGGCACCGTATGAATATTTTTGAATGAATGAATGAACAAAAGAGGTGCTTTCAAGGATATGCATAAAAGGTGCCGTGTAACTCAGAGGTGAGACAAATCAGGAAAGGAGGTGGATTATCAGCTAAAAATTGATGTGTGGAATGTGAAGAATATTCCAAGGGAATTGACTTGACTCCAAGGAGCATATACAAACTGCAGCAAATAGATTCATTGTAGCTGGTGCATTCTATACCCAGTGCCCCAGTTGCCCGGGAGAGATCAGGAGGCGAGGCAATTCTAGCCGTGCCCCTGACCACCCTACCCTAGGTGCACTTGTCTTGCTTAGAGCACATTTCTGATGAGCCAGTGCTAGACCTGGAGGAAGGTAACAAGGTGAGAGGCTGCTGGTGGAAGTGGGAAGTGTTTTTGGTACAGTCATCTGCAGAATCACTTTGGGGAAAGTTTGAGGAAGATACAGAGGAAGTAGATGAAGAGAGGCAGTGAAGATCGCATCACCTGGTAGAGATGGTTTGTAGTCATATAGTCTAAAAACTGAACACTCAAAAATTATGCGCTACAGCTGGATTGACCAGGAGTCTTCTATCTACCAAAGTTCTGCCCGTCAACACCACCTCTGAGTTCCATTCCACATTGGGCTTTCCTTCCATTGATTTGCTTAGGCACTTGACTTCTCTGGGCCTCTGTTTCTCTACAAAGTGCAAGTATTGGGATCCCAGAGGTCCCATCTAGCTTCAACATTCTGTATATCTACGAGTAGCAGGAAACAAAGTTGGGAAGTTTTGAAAAGTAGGAGGAGATGGAAAAATGTAGATTGTGAAGACTCTAGAATGCTAAGCCAAAAGGTCTGTATTTTATTCTCTATGTGCTAGGGGGCCGTTGAAGATTTGAGCAGGAAAGTGATGTGATAAGAGCTATAAAGTAAAAAGATGATACCGGCCACATGTACAGTGACCTGGGGGCAGGAGGGACAGTGACTACAAGTGATGATTTAAGAAGCCGTGCAGTAATTTAAGAGAAGAGTGACAAGGATCTGAATTAGGATGCATTTTATGGGAAAAGATATGAGAAGTTGAATATGGATGACATTACAGAGGCCAAGTCTCCAGGATTTTGGTGCTGATTGAATGTAAGCTCCATGAAGGCAGAGCAGAGACCACCTCAGTTGTATTCACTGCTGTAATCCCAGCACTTGGCACGCAGTGGGTACACACTAAATATTTGTCCCCGGATGAATATGAGTCATGAGATGTGGGAGGTTAAGATGACAGTGAGACTCAGAGCTTTAGTGACAGAAAGAACGGAGTACCATTAAAAGAAAAAGTGAGCACTGGAAGATGAACATGGACCATAAGGTCTTGACTTCACTCTGGAACATACTGGGAATATACCTGAATAACGTGTCTAACGGGTGATGGATACTTGAGTCTAGCACTCTTCGTTGGGAAACAGCCACAAAGCAATGAGTGGTGAAGCTATAATGAGATTGAAAGTGGAGAATGAGAGGAGAGGAAGAAGAAAGCAGTGGAGGGAGCTGAGGGAGGGCAGGCAACATACCATAAGAGATGGGTGGCGGGAGGGGAAGGATAAGACCTAAAGTAGTACATGGCACTAAAGCTAAGGAAGAGAATTCCAAGGAGCTGATATCAGCAGTGTGAACCATTGTAAAGAGGCTGAAGAGGATGAGTATTGAATGTCAACCAAAGCTAAACTACACATAAAGAGATTGGAGACTGGGGACCAGAAGTGGCCCTGGGGCGACAGACTTGCCACTGCAAGACTGAAAGCACCTTGAGGAGGAGTCTGACCTCTGTGTTTAAATCACATCATTCCTTACTAGTTCCATAGCCATTCTCATGTATCCTGGTCAACTACATGTTTATTTCAGACCCAAACTTGCCCAGAAGACTCTCTCTCCACTTGAAGAGAGAAATAAATCTCAACACGTACTTTTTACAACGTTAAAGCATTTGTCTACTACTGTTGTGTTATTTTCCAGCCCGGGGCAGTGGGGTGGTGGAGAGAGCAAACCAAGTTGCCGTTTGATTTAGTTTTGTGAGTGCACTCTTCTGTGAGGGGCTTAGGAGAGGATTAGAAAGGCACGACGTGTTCTGGAGTGTCGCCCTGCAGCCTGGGCATAAGCTGCACCCTGTCATTGTTCATCCTGTCCCCAGAAGGCCCTATCATAGCAGGACCTACACAGTTCTTCTTTTTCTCATGTTGCTTCATTGAAGCTCTTTTTTGTGTTCTTTTTGATGATAGCCATTCTGACAGGTGTGAGGTGATATCTCATTGTGGTTTAGATTTGCATTTCTCTGATGATTAGTGATATTGAACATCTTCTTGGGTGCCTGTTGGCCATCTGCATTTCCTCTTTGGAAAAATGTCTGTTCAGTCTTCATCAGTATTTCTGAGGTGGATAAAAGCTTGAGACTTTCTTATTAAGTATACAATAAAGAGACCAAGGGAGACATGTGCTCGGATAATGGGTGTGTCATCTTCTTCACCAAACGAGGAGGATAGTTTTATTTTCATTAAGTGCAAAGTTTGTGAGGTATATATACAGTTTAGGTAAAAAAAATGTGAAGGACTTGGTTCTGGGGAAAGAGCATCTGGTCATTTTTAATATTGAATCCAAAGGTAAGGGGGAATGAGTTGCTGAAGTAAAGCTAAGTTAGAGTATGAATTACTGTTGCTATAAATTACGATAAATAGAACCAGTGAAATGGGAGAAGACGTGAACATTACTATACTAAAAAAAAAAAGAAGGCAGTGAACAGGACAGCTTGTGAAAAGCTTTGTTTTTTCTTTCCATCGTTTTGAAAGTTTCACTTTCTTCCTTCCCCCTTTGCACCAGACAGACTTTTACCACTGGGAATCCTCCTTGTCTGTGTCCCAAGGTTATCTGAACACCAGGGTCACACTTAAGAAGGAAAGGTTATCAATTCAAGGGGATTGAAATAGGAGTCCCATGGAATTACCCATAACATCTGTTTGAAAACAAAACCCTTGCAAATCATCACATCATGGAAATCACAGCCCATGATGAGAAAACTGCCAAGTTTATTGAGGTTGCAATTTAGACCACGCAAACAAAATGTGTCTGCGTCTCCAAGTGACTTTGGTTTGGAAATTGGAAGAATAGGGCATTCCATTCGATCAGCCTTCCTCACAAGCTCTTCAGTACTTTCCCCACTTCCAGTGGCAGAAACCTGGTTGGTGGTCTGAGCCAGGAAGGAAAGTGATATTTCAGTTTGGAAGAGAGAAATAATTCTAAGTTTACTGTTTTAGAGTCATGATTTAGAAAAAATAAACTAAAAGAAGGGATGCCTTTTATTTACAGTCAGTCAGTTTTCATTTTATCTGAATGATTTGCTCTCACTTGTGCTTGAGTGTCTGTGATTATGTGGTCAGGACCTGACACGCATCCCAGGCAGGCTGGGTGACATCCGTGCGTCCTGCCCTCTCCTCATGGCCTTTCCAGCGGCCATGGGATTGTAGGAAGAAAGGGACTGGATTCCCTGATGCCACTCTGCTTCCAAATCAGTCCTACATAATTCAAATTCTCAGGCCTGAACAAAGGTAATGCCTTTCCCCTGAGGATGCCCAAAAACCACAATGCCAACTGCATAGCAGTTTTGTTTATGGCAAAACTTTGAGTATTTTTGGTATCACAGTGTTAGCATTTTGAAGGGTTTAAATGAGTAAAAGCCTCAGACTTTTCTATGCAGTGACTATGAAACACCTGTCCTAAAATTAACCAAGGTGATCAGTGATGACCAGGGGCTCCCCCTTTGAACGGTGATTCTGTTTACAGGATCAGTAGAAATAAGAAAAAGATGAAAGAGTGTTTTTTTCAGAGAAAGGTGCTACCTGGATTACTTATCTGCTCATGCTGATGCCTTTTCTTATTTATTTATTTATTTATTTATTTACTTACTTACTTACTTACTTATGGCTGCCTTGGGTCTTCATTGCTGCATGTGGGCCTTCTCTAGTAGCGGCGAGCAGGGGCTACTCTTTGTTGCGGTGCACAGGCTTCTCATTGCGGTGGCTTCTCTTGTTGCAGAGCACGGGCTCTAGGTGCGCGGGCTTCAGTAGTTGTGGTACATGGGCTCAGTAGTTGTGGCTCACGGGCTCGAGCGCAGGCTCAGTAGTTGTGGCGCATGGGCTTAGTTGCTCTGCGGCATCTTCCCGGACCAGGGCTCGAACCCATGTCCCCTGCATTAGCAGGCGGATTCTTAACCACTGCGCCACCAGGGAAGTCCTGCTGCCTTTTCGTGAAAGAAAAAAAAGATAAAAAATGGCTGAAAATAATAATGGTGGGAGTGGGAGACGGCCACGAGGGAAGTGAATTTCAGCCACCTTTGGGGGAGAGGGTGAACCAGCTGAGTAGAGCCCAAGTAATGGCAGTTGGGTTTCTTTGTCTGGGGTAACTAATAATAGTCTTGATTTGGGCCTTTGGCGTCAGTGTATGTTTGTTTGTTTGTGTGTTTGTTTTGTAGTTTTCTTCTCCTTGAGGCAGTCTGAAAAAAAGGGCAAGGGAGCAGAGTTAACATAGAATGTGAAACATATCTGTATGTGATTAAGGTCTTACTTCTTCAGTTTGCGACTACCAAACCCCAAGGGAGACCAAAAGCCACGTGGGAGGAGGAGACTGATTCAGATGAGTTAGGCAGCTTCATCAGCATGTTGGTCAAGGGTCAGAGATTCTTGAGCTGAACTCGAGATCTTGGTTGATATGGTATAAATATAATTTTTCTAGTTTTCCTGAAGGAAAAACAGTAGGAACTTAAGAAGAGGAGTTTACCATCCAAGGGTTTAATTTGGTTTTCATCAGAGTATGGCAAAACAGGGATGTTGGGATCTGGGCTCAACTAACAGAGATAGAACTGGGTTGGAAATAAATCTCAGGAGGTTCTGGGAACCAGAAAAACATGGGAAAGGTCAGAGTGGAGATTATAGAGGTCTTTCATTCTCAAAATGCTGCTACAACATGAGAAGTATCTGCTTTTTAGTATAAGATCTGGGCTTATGAAGGAACTCAAAATGAGAATGGAGTAAGAAATTTCATATTTAATTCAATGAAGATGCCCACGTTCCTTTCCTTATTGATTTCAGAGATGGAACTTGAGTTAGGCCTGTAATATGTTTAAAATATAAGATTATTCACTACAAGTTTTCTTTTTAAGCAGTTGGTTTATCATATTACAGGGAGAAGTATGAAAATACCATTTTCCACTAACTTCCATAAAGAAGGTCCGCAGACCTTCAGAAAAGAGACGCTCAGATAATTCATCAGGTTTCAGAGAAATAGTCAAACTTGTTAATCCCTTTAACTCAGTTATAATTATGAAGCAAAGTCCATTACACTTTTGGGTCATTGATGTGGGTGGCAAACCATTCCCTGGGCTATGGCATCATCTCTTCTATGGGCTAATTTCGGGGCGTATTGGATTACCTGGATCAGAAGGTTCACTTCCTCTGCCCTTGGCTTTTGAGGCTGTTTTGGTGCAGTTGGCTTTCTGTGGGTCTTCTCCCTCATCAATATGGGATACGTCCCACTTCTCCAGATGAGCCCCTCACAAAACAGCCATTGTTTCAAAAACCATTCCCGTAGCCCAAGCCCTGTCCTCCCCATCCGTTACACTAGCTGAAGACTAAAACTTATTTTTTCCTCACTATGTCTTTCCTACTTATACCCTAAGAGAAGAATTAGAGAGTAGGATTGTTCTAGAAGGGGTAGCAGCCCTTAGAGGGACGACAAAGATAATGTTCTAGAAGAAAAACAGAGTCGAGGCAAAACAGTATGTCCCTTGCTTTTTCTCCCATTGACTAATCTAAGAGTAATAAGTTGCTTTACCTCCTGCTTTTCGCACGCGCGCGCACACACACACACACACACACACACACACACACACACACACACACACACACACACACACACCATACCATACCATACCATACCATACCATATTCAGGTAACTGTGAGTCAGAGATGGAGAAATAGAATCTTCAGCAAATGACTTACATACCTACCATCAAGGCTTGAATTATCGGCAGTTTCAAACACAGCGTGAGTCATCATCTCAAAAAGCTCTCCCCTTTGCTTTGAAAATAACTCACATTATCATCTCAACAGCCACCACATTGAAAGCCCTCTCCACACTGGAGCACAGTGAAGAAAATTTAGGGAAGCCATAGAGGAACAACAGTTCCTTTACAAATTGCTGTACATCAGAAGAAAAGCTGAGGCAGGCATATAGTATTTTATTTTACATACCACAAACAAACAACCCCCAGACTTGCAATCCAGAGTTAACAAAAGCATTAAATCCATCGGGCTTTGAGAAGAGGCAATGTTTTTTCATATTTCTCCTCCGCTACCATTATTTACATAACAAATCACTGCGAAATGCAATCATGTCAGATGTTGGAAATAAACTCTTTGGGGTATAGCTATTTTTAAACAACCCATAGTTATAGGGATGTTTTAAAAACATGCAAAAGCTGAGTTTGTGTTTTAAATGGTAAGTGGTCTCATGAACTCAGTATTGTTAGGCTAACCTATGGAACAGAAAAAACTTTTTCAGCAGAGCCCGAAATCCCTCAGGAGTGATGTTGTTTGAAAGAGTTGCAAAGATTCAAGTTGGCCATACATTGAAGCCCGGTATTTCCAGGCAGGTACGTGGAAATCTCTGGTGCTGGTTTTGTCCACTTTGGAGAGCATTGAACTTCTGTTGCAAATATATTCAAAATATTTCCCCACCAGAAGATTTTATTTACTGACACCAGGAACAAGCATTCCCTACCCACCTTCTTCACCCTCCCACCCCAGGGAATCAGAAGTCAGTAAAAAGAATGCTGCATTCTTGGGGATTATTTGCACGAGTGGATTATTTGCGGCACTCTCGGAGAGGTTATATTCATGCTCTCTATTCCACTTGTCCAAGCTTCCCACAAAAGATGTTTCCTCCAGTCTAGCGGGTCCCGTGCTCGTCCCCGTGACCCCTGCAACATCCCTCACCCACACCAACAACACACCCCCACCAGCCACTCTTCCTCTCCAGCATCATCTAGGCACTTGCTCACGGAGAAATAGAAGCTTCAGCTTGAGCCTGGAGTCCTAGCTGTTTCCCTTTTCCTAGCCCACGTTAACACACACCTCCCAGAACTGCCCTAAGGTCCCACCTCTCCTAGTGAAACTTCCCAAGCTCCTAAGATATTTGTGATGCATTATTAGGAATAAAAAAAAATAGTATTAAATTAGTATTAACATTTATTTAACGCTGTCAGGCAGATTTGATGTTAACTATAGTCTCTTCTAGTTGTCATTTAAAAAAAGCAAAACAAAACCTTGAAAAGAAAACCTTGAGGAAAGCACTGTTATTATCTCCATTTTACAAATGAGGAAACTGAGCTCAGACAGGCTAGCTTTGTTTGATGTCAAAGGAGGACCCCAATGAGGACGAGTTAAGAATTCAGTGTGGCGTTTTGCTGGCTTGGGCTGGAGGGGTTGAGCAAGAGAACATAGAGATGAGGAAGTGTATGGATGGTATCGCCCCACTCCTCAGAGAGGCAGGGCTTTCCTTAGACACAGCCCTGTGGAAATCAGGTCCCCTCTGTTATTATGAATGCACTTGTCACTCTTTCTGTTCCCCTGTGGCATTTCTTAAATATTTGAGAAATTGCTTAGCTAATAAGAGAGGGCAAGTGCCTATTCTGCTCCCTTTAGAATTCCCCCTGCTTAGCATGAAGTGGGTACTCAGTAAATACAGGTTAAATTTGTCCACAAAAGGAGAAGAACATTTAAAGGAGTTCCTCCTCAGATAAATCATAAATGGAATAAAATGCATCTAGAGATGAAAACAAGATTTAAAAAGGAAAATCAGGCTTCCCTGGCGCAGTGGTTGAGAGTCCGCCTGCTGATGCAGGGGACACGGGTTCATGCCCCGGTCCGGGAAGATCCCACATGCCGCGGAGCGGCTGGGCCCGTGAGCCATGGCCGCTGAGGCTGCGCGTCTGGAGCCTGTGCTCTGCAACGGGAGAGGCCACAACAGTGAAGGCCTGCATACTGCAAAATAAATAAATAAAAAAAAAGGAAAATCAGAAATAGAGTTGCCATATGATCATGCAGTCCCATTCCTGGGTATATATCCAGAGAAAGCTCTAATTTGAAAAAATACATGCACCTCAGTGTTTATAGCAGCACTATTTATAATAGCCAAGTCATGGTAGCAACCTAAATGTCCACTGACAGATGAATGGATAAAGAAGCTGTGGTATATATATATATACAATGGAATATTACTCAGCCATAGAAAAGAATGAAATAATGCCATTTGCAGCAACATGGATGGATATGGAGATTATCATACTAAGTGAAGTAAGTCAGAGAAAGACAAATATCAGATAATATCACTTATCTGTAGAATCTTAAAAAATGATACAAATGAACTTATTTACAAAACAAAAAGAGACTCACAGACATAGAAAACAAACTTATTGTTACCAAAGTAGAAAGGGGAAGGAGGATAAATTAGGAGTTTGGGATTAACAGATACAAACTATATATAAAATAGATAAACAACAAGGTCCTACCGTATAGCACAGGGAATTATATTCAATATCTTGTAATAGCTTATAATGGGAAGAGTATATATATATATATATATATAATATATACATTCAGTTTTATATATATATATATATATATATATATAACTGAATCAGTTGGATGTATACCGGAAACTAAAACAACATTGTAAATCAACTGTACTTCAATTTTAAAAAGAAAAGGAAACTCAAACTCTTCCTACCACTATCTAACCAAAAGAACAAGGCCAAAAATATTATCAAGGGGAAAAGAAAAAACAAACTCATGAGAGTGAAAGACATTCACTATCCTCTACAGTGAGTGCATAGCCAGGGTGATTTTTTAAAAATCTGTGTTTATCTAATGGTCAGTGCCTAGTCAGATACAAGGATTATGAGGTTTTCATTTCTGTTGTCATTTGTTAGGCAGTCCATTTCTTTAGCCTTCTAGATTTGTTGAAATTTTGGATAACCTATATAGCCTAGAGAATGGTCAAAGTTCCCTTCACTTGTCCAGTTGCTTTTAAAAACAAAGAAAACATTAAAACGGGTTGCAGAGAAAAGTTATCCTTATTTAGTTATTTCTTCTTTTCAGTCAGCATAAGGTCTCAACATAAGTACAGGATTTGGATTCAATACTTCCTAACTTTGCCTCCAGGGAGAAATGTGCCACCCTTCATTTCTATGGGAGTATTTGTCTAAATCCCTTTTTCTTCTCACCACTGAGGTCTCAGACCTTGGAGAGTTGGATCTAGATGTAGAACATCGTTTTATATGCCAGCAACAGAAGAGTCCTAACTATTTTCATCACTCATGGATCCTAGCCTTTAAGCAGATGAAAGGGTGATTTACATGAATTGGCAGGGGTCTAAGGATCCTTATTGCTCTTTTTGTAAGCTGAGACAATAGGCCCAGTCCATAACGACACCAAATAAGGTGTCTTGGAATATGATTGCATCCATCTGCTTTCAGCTCATGCAATACAGGGAGAAGAAAACCAGTCCCAGGAAACTGGCCTCAAGGAAGGCATGGGCTGCTGACTTGATTCCCACCCAGTCTTCCTCAGTCGCCACGTATGGAGTTCTTAATATTCCTGAAAATATAAATTGGAAAGAAGTTTTCATTCTTAGAAAACAATTCCCTGCTCCCCTTTCCTGGGGCTTGTGTTATTCACCAGCTAGAAACACTAGCAGCTGGAAGGTAGAAGATGGCTCGTCCAGTCCTCCTGGTTCTTTGCTCTGAAGAGCCAGAGGTTGACAGAACTTCTGCCTCAGTGTCTTTTTTAACTTAGTGGGAAGAATTGATAGTCTCATCAATTGTTGTATAGTCTTAGACTGGATGTTGCATAACAAGTTTTTGTTCTTGGATATTTGGCTAGTTACATCAATGCTAAGTTAGAGTAAACCTTGAGGAAGCAAAGAAGGAAGTTTTCTTCAGTTTGTCTGCTGTCCTCTTTGTGTTCTTACAAATCATTATTTGGGTTTGTGACCAAGTGGCTAGCCATCACTTATTATAAGAAAGCAATTATGAGCATGCTTGCCATCCACCAGGCCTTTTCTCTAAGGGATGACAAGGCATTTGATGTGTAGCACATGTATAAAGGTGCCGGCAGATAAAGAGGTTTGCCTTAGGTCATCTTCCAAGAAATAGTATGTTTTACCTATTTCCCTCTTCACTGGAAATGCCATAAAGTAGCATAGGGAAGAATTCTGAAATCCTTAAATAAAAGACTTAAATAGGGCTTCCCTGGTGGCGCAGTGGTTGAGAGCCCGCTTGCCGATGCAGGGGACACGGGTTCGTGCCCCGGTCCGGGAGGATCCCACATGCCGAGGGGCAGCCGGGC